>NW_007726512.1:669282-670072 GCF_000696425.1 Galeopterus variegatus
TTTTTTTTTTCCTAAAAGGAAATCATTTTATTTATTTATTTATTTATTATTAATTCTAATGGTAGCTGATAAGGAACAAATTTAACACAAAGATTAACGTAGTGGATTGAATGTCCCCCTCAAACTCATTGAAACTTGACTTGTATCCCCCAAGTTTTATGTGTTAGAAACTTGGCCTCCACTGTGACTGTTGAGAGAGTGGAAAATTCTATTATGGTAACTGAAAGGTGGGGCCTTAAAGAGGTGATTAGATTGTAGGACTGTGCTATAGTGAAAGGATTAATAATGGTGGTCATGGGTGTGGTTCTCAGGGCTTTAAAAGGAGAGTAAATGAGGAGATTGCTTTCTGTCATCTCTCCGCTTCCACCATCTCACAATGTGAGTGAGACCCCTGGGTCATTGTTGCCACCATCAAGGCCTTCACCAGCTGTGTTCCCTACATTGTGGACTACCCAGCCTCCAAAACTGTAAGCAATAAATTTAGTTTTCTTTATAAATTACCCAGTTTCGAGTATTTTGTTATAAGTGAGAGAAACTGACTAATACAATAAACACCCTTAATGAAAAAAGAACTCTTAAAAATGAATTAGAAAAATCTTAGCAGAAACTTGGTGAAGGACATGAGCAGATAAGTCGCACATCTCATAGAAATACTTAGGCCTAAGTACACTCTGAAATGTTGGCGGGGGGAAGGGGAATGGGGCTGAGGTCCTCGGTCCCCCATCTCAAGGCCCAGGGGCTTTGGGTTCCGGCTCCCTGGTCAGCCTGGTGACAAATGGCAGTGCGCGGG
>NW_007726512.1:671734-672333 GCF_000696425.1 Galeopterus variegatus
ACTTCAGTTAACTTCTCTGAGCCTCTGTTTTCTCATCTCATAGAGCTGCTGTCAGATAATGTGCATAAAGCACTTAGCACAGAGCATCTATGGCACATAGCACCCTATAAATAGAAATGACAAGTTGATGATCAACAATAATGTTTTTGTTGACCTCTGACAAGTTAGTTGACACTCTTCTCTCTGCCTTGATATTCTTATCCAAATAACAGTCCTGTGAATTTTAATGCTAATTATTCATTGGCCATCCTCCATGTATCAGACATTGACCTAGATAGGCATTGTGCTAAACCCTTTGCATATATGATCTCACTAGACCCTTACAACAGGCTGGCAAGAGAGATAGCTCTACATCTTGTTATGCCAGTTTGCTTCCTGGGTCTGGGGTCCAGGCAATGTCCTTCTTACTTATCCCTGACCTTCTTTACTGAGCACAGGCTACATCTCTTCTCCCAGACCAACATTCTTCTTTTAGTACCCAAACACTTCCAGGTTTCTACTTTATATTTTTTCAAAGCATCTGACATTGTTATATTACATATTTATGTCATAATACCTCCTAGATGACATCCCCAAATACATCTGATAGCCAATAGCCC
>NW_007726512.1:673064-675422 GCF_000696425.1 Galeopterus variegatus
ATGGGAAATGTAAGTTCATACTTCATAATGGAAGCAAAATAGAACCCATGTTCATCAAATTCCCTCATTGTGATTTCCTGTTTTTGAATTAAGTAATGGTTGGTCTATTGAGCAGACGTAAATGGGGGTGGACAATAGAATGAGAGGAGTTGGACTTGTTTGCATGGCTGTGAAAATGGAAGGAACACCATTCATTTTCCTACCGAAAATATTCCATGAGTCGTGACACCCGAATCAAGTGTCAGGCTCTTCTCGTTCAATAGCATTATGTACTTAAAATAGCCTTTCTCTCTGCTTCATTGGGGAATTACGAATTTAAAAGATACCAGCTCACCAACTATTTGAATCCCTCAGATCATACTCAGTATTGTCATTTGTCCAGTATCTTAAAGGGCAGAAAAAGCAAGAAACTACTTTAAATAAATCAATATATCATTAATGTGGTTGTATATAAAACTGTAAACAGCTTAATAGTTTTCCCCTAAATACTTCCAGAAATCTGACAATATGCATTGTTCTTTTATTTTATGTTGCTCGTAAATCTGAGAACACATTTGTATCTCTTGAGAATAGAAACTATTTTTCCTGTCTCCACTATGGGCATCTTGTTTTTAAGAATGCAATAGACATTTTTATGGTTATTGTGGTTAAAGGAAAATATATAGAAATGAGTAGAGGTGGAAGTGTTAATAGAATGGAGATGACGGAGATAGAGATAAATGCAGACACCCCCAAGGATGTTCAATGTATGCAGATCCGGTGTGTAGATGGCGTGATTTCATGTAGCTTCTCTTTTTTCAATTTATCAAGCAGTTCTTGGTGCCAGGAATCATGCTAAAGCTTCCAGATGCATGGCTTGTAATGTGATAATAGCTACCATTTGCAAATGCTGCATGTGTGCCAGGCAATGTGCAAACTGATTATCATTTAATCTTCACAATTCTACCTTAAGTGGGTCTCTTAGAGTCAGAGCCTTAAAAAGGGAGTTCTTATGCAAATGATTTATTGGGGCACAGGGGAGTGAGGGGGTCAAATAGGGTTGAGGGACAGGACTGAGCAAGGATGTGGTCTGTGGCACTTCTGCTCCAGTTTGCTTTGCCTTGAGTCAGTGACTGCAGGGGGACCTCCCGGGTGAACGGCCTCCTAGTGGAGAAGGGCAATTCTACAGACAAGGGGCAGTCAACACTCAGGACAGCTGGGAGGTGGGTGTCCAGCCGAGGCACTGACAACATCTGCTACACACCATGTGAGGTAGCTGTTACTGTCCCCATCTTTCAAATGAAAAACTAAAGCTCAAGGAGTTTAACTTGCCCAAAGTCACTTTCAACAGATTGAGGTTTGAACCCAGGTCTGCCTGATTGCAGGCTCTTGACCACACTGCCTCCACTATAAACACAATCACAGTGATGACTTGTAAGCTCAGGTCATGTGCAGAGTCTAGAAGTAACACAGAGGAAAAGGGTGATGAACTTTCTAGCGCGGTCAAGAAGTTCACTACGACGTGGAGAAATGAAACCCTCCCTACTCCATGCCTTATATAGGAGACAACTGTGTCATAAAATCCAGTTGTAGAGTAAGAAAGAAGGATTTTAGTGTATTTTTTGCTGCTGAATCCAATTCCTTCGTGCACCATAAATATAAAGGTATGAACATGCTAAACAAAATGGTAAGAGTAGAGTATCATTTCTAAGTAAAACTATTCCCCTAATTAAATCAAGCTAGAATGACACTTCTCTTTTCCTAGAATGACCTTCCATGGGTCCTGGAAGTTAAGATGGCAAGCACCATTTCCCCTTCAGCTGACCTGTTTGAAAACTTCACAGGCCAGAACCTGGCTAGGGGCAGACAGCATGAGCAGAGAAGAGCACCAGCCAAGGAGGCCACTCTCAAGTCGTCATCCTGGCTCTGCTGCTTACTAGGTGACTGGGACAGCATGGGTCTCTGGGCTTCATTTTTCTCATTTGCAGAAAAGAAACAATATTTTCCATAATCTCCTGGTTTTAACTGCTATTATCCTTTCTGCCTCTCTGCAATCACAGATTTTCTATTCTGCGTGACTCCATTTCTGAAGCCTACCTTCAAAGCCCCTTCTAAGCCTTGTTATATTTCTCACACACTAACCTTGACAAACACCTACATGTACACTAAGCTAATCTAAAATGGCTTTTACCTATGTGCAAGATGGTGTATAATACAGACATGTAACAATTATGGAGGTGACCAGTCAATATGTGCATCACAATTTTAATTCGAATATTGTCCAACAATAATTATAATGTACATTGGATATTTTGACTTGTGCATTTAGGAAATTTTAAACTTGACTTTTGGTTGACACTTTTTTTTTTTTTTTTTTGG
>NW_007726512.1:675823-676549 GCF_000696425.1 Galeopterus variegatus
ACACTTTTTTTTTTTTTTTTTTGGTAGCTGGCTGGTACAGAGATCCAAACAAGACACTTTTCTTTTAATTGCACAGAGAATAGTCATCTCATAGAGTGCCTCCTCTCCTTGTCCCCATTAGGAAGGGGTGGGTTTTGTTTTACAGGCAATTTTAGTCATCACCATTTTAAATAGTTTTGAAGTTGGATGATGGATTGTATTACCGGGTGATATTAGCCTGTTCTTTGTTTAGAATTTGGTTCATCACCTCCTCCTCAAATATCTGGGGGGGAAAATGAAATATGAGAAGGTAGAAATTGAATGCCAACTATCTGCTCTTCTGATGCAACTCCAGTATGGTGATTAAATGTTTGCCTTGTTGCAGATCAATTATTTTGAGAACTCAGAATTTCTTGCTGTGTCTTGAATTGTGCTGAAGGTTTTTAAGTAGGCCATAAAAATTCCTGCAAATGATTTGTTTAATTATTGTCTTGCTCCTCATTTACATTTTTATCTAAAACTCTGAGAACTGAAATCTGTATTCAATTCCATTTCCTGTGAGCTACAATTTGCCTTGTTGGGAGAAATATCTGGACTGTGCTTTATGTATGGAATAACATCAGCCAGGCAGAGTTAAATGTCTGTGATGTTGCTCTGATGGCTATAGACATAGCTCTTTTTTGCTGACTTTTCCGGGGCTTAGGATAATATTTGATGGCTATTCAATAGCATTGACTTTTTTACATC
>NW_007726512.1:677617-679314 GCF_000696425.1 Galeopterus variegatus
AAGTGGGGGTCACATGCTCTCCCCTCCATCATGCATAAATAACCAAATAAAAAAGAACTCTTTCAACTTTTCATAAAACTTTAGAATTGGGTATACCTTAAATGCCATCATTTTACTACTGCAGAAACTGTAGCGTGGAAAGAACATTAAAAGTGGTGGGATTTTGCTTTACAAACATTTCTGTGAGGTTCAACACAAGTGCTTTTGAAATTCTGTCTTGACTGAAATAAAAACTGTGAAGAAGTAAAATTCTGGGGGTGGAAAGCTGCAGTTGCAAAACAAAACAAAACAAAACAAAACATTCTTGAGCTACTTCTACCCAAACTGCCAGGATTCTTGTATTGATGAGTATGCATTGGAGTCAGATTTGTATAAGTAAAATAGTTCATTTCTCCAGCTCCTTGATGGAGACTGAGTTCTACTGGGGTAAGATGCCTGCTCAAGGTCTTCCATGAGTTAGTGGCAGATTCAGGATGAGAAGCAGCAAATCTTGAGTCCAAGTCCAATGTTCTTTTGCCCTCAAACTGCTATAAATGTGACAGATTATCTTATTAGTTTAGCCTAGTTCAGCATTTCCTCAAGTGTGGGATGTTAATAGGTGTTACATGAAATAATAGTTTCATGGTCAAATGCATAGAGAAAATGATGTTAAATAAAATTGAATACATTCCTTCATTTCAGGGTTCTCTGAACCTTTAATATGTTAATATATATTGTGACTCTCCAAGGGGGAAATCAGATATATAGCATTTCCCAAACTTATTTGACCATAGAAATTTATTTTCTACTGGATAACTCATGGAAGACACTTTGGGAAGTTCTGGCCTTGATGGTAAGAATTTAACCTCTTTGTACCTGTCAATATACTAATAGGTATTATAATTCAACCTACATGGATCAAATGACAAGGCTAACAAAAGTACTACATAGAGAGATCTGGGCAGAGGTAGGGAAGTCAATAAAGGATGGTGAAGCACCCAAGGGTAAGCCGTAAGAGAAGCATTTCCACCTCATCAAAGGAGCAAGGAGAGGAGCCCAGGGCAGCCTCCAGAGTGGAGCTGGGCTGCTGATGGGACCTAGCATCTCAGAGGGATGTGGCTTTTGTCATGGACACAGTGATGAAGGAGGGAGGTAGTAAGAAAGAAATGATATAGAAATATCCCAACTTCTTTATCCTTTTCCCTTGTGATCCTTTTGGTGCCTCCTATTGGCCAAATGCAACTGAAAGCCAACTGTCCATGGAACCTGCTGATGCAGTTTCTAGGTTCAGCCTCTCAAACCCAGAAGTGTGCTGCACCCTTATCCAGGAGCTTTGCATATATTAATTGTGCCCTTAAATTTCAAAACAATCCTATAATATGGGAATTATGCCAATTTACAAATAAGGAAACAGACATGGAAAATAAATAAGAAAAGAGATGGACTCAGCCCTGGATTTATAGGTTTACCTTCCATTTTACCACATTGCTGATCCAGAAAATATCAGACATCCAATGGAAGCTTAAAGAACTTCCAAAGCAGAAGGAGTTTTTCATCTTCAATCTTGAGCAATCTCATCTTATCACTAACTTGATTACTCCTCTAACAAAGTGAATAAGTTTAATTTGGAGGGTTTTTGGGCCGGCCCGGCGGCGCACTGCCGAGGGTTCGGATCCCACATACAGACCGGTTCCCGCTCACTGGCTGAGCCAGGTGTG
>NW_007726512.1:679360-682590 GCF_000696425.1 Galeopterus variegatus
TGGCGCTCCCGCTGAGGGTTCGGATCCCACATACAGACTGGTTCCCGCTCACTGGCTGAGCCAGGTGTGGGAGCAACACCGAGGATTGTGATTCCGTTGCTGGTCCCGATCCGGTACGGGCGCGACACTGAGGGTTGCGATCCGTTGCCGGACACGAAAAAAGACAACAAAAAGGAAAAAAAAAATATGGAGGGTTTTTTTTTTTCTTTTTTCCCCTACAGGAGCAGAAGACCTTATTTTATTCATCTCTGTAACCCCAGACCTTAGCAAAGTGCTCAGCACTGAGGTAATATTTTTTGAATGAATGAATGAATGAATGCAAGGATGAATGCATGAGTGAGTGAACTGCAAATCAGCATTCAGAGAGGTTTTCTCAGAGCTCTGTTGGGACAGAGTTGGCCTATCAATCTATTTTTAAATGCCTGGCTTGTTTGAAATGGGAACTTTTCCATATTGAGCATCTGTTCATAATTTTTTCTTTGATGGCTTAATACCTCTCTTCTTACAATCTCCCCAAATATGCACATTAAACACACGTGTGTGTGCACTCACCCATACCTTGTCTTTCTGCCTCCGTCTCTGCCATACCAATTCTTTCTGTTCAGAGCCACCAAATCTATAAGGTTAATCTTTATAAGGTATTATATTATATATCAAGCACTGTACAAGGCTCTGAATATATTAACTCAATGGTTTTCACATTAGATTTATAGACTGGTTACATTCAGATTATCCAAGGAAGTTTTTAAATACACAAATTCTCAGGACCTACTCCTGAAGATTCTGATTCAGAAGGCCTGGAGTAGAGACAGAAAAGTCAATCTTTTTGAAAATCTCCATGGTGATTCTGACACACTGTGTCCTCAGAATTCTAAGAATGATCCTTGTCCTTACAGAATCTCCTCCCCTTTGAGTGTGGGTGGAACCTGTGACTATGATGAGCTGTCACAGTGATTATGTCACATTAAGTGTCAAAAGGGAGATCATCTGGGTGGGTCTAATCTAATCACACAAGTTCTTTAAAGGCTGGGTTTTCTCTGGCTTGTGGCAGAAGTTGGAGAGATTTCAAGTCTGAGAAGGAGTTGATGCACCCTGTTGCTGGCTTGAAGGTGAAGGGGGTCAGGTGAGAAGAAGTGCAGGTGGCCTTCGGGGCTGAGAGTGGTTCTTGGCTGACAACCAGCAAGGAAACAGGACCTCAGTCCTACAACTGCATGGAACTGAATTCTGCCAACAGTTTGAATGAGTTTGGAAACCGATTCTTCCTCAGAGCCTCCAGATACGACCTGAGACCAGCCTAGCTGACACCTTGATTCTGTCCTTGTGAGACTCCGAGCAGAGAACTAGCTAGGCCTGCTCAGATTTCTAACTTACAGAACTGTGAGAGAATAAGTTGGCATTGTTTTAAGCTGGTAAATTTGTGGTAATTTGTTATGTAGCAATAGAAAATAGCATACAGGTTTAGCTTTGGAAATGACTTTATTAAGTAATAGGACTCTCCCTCGAGCTCTCACACATAAGGATTGTTATTCTCACATTACAGATGACTAGGTGAGGCTCAAAGGGCTTACATCCTTTTCGCACAATCTCACACCTAATGGCAGAACTGAAATTTGAATTTAGATTTTTTTCTTTCCCCAAATGTTTTCTAACCCTCAAGACAAACAAAGAGAAGAGGGAAAAGCCTGTAGGAAATAGGGATGAAGCTGAAGAAGAAAGACTAGTCAGGGGACACTGAGAATGAGTCTTATTTTTTTGATGTAGCCAAAGAAATTGCAAACTTCAATCTGCTCTCTTTATGAGATAGATGAATGGTCTGAACCGATAAGGGAGGGTTGAGATATTCTTTCTGGCTTAATGTAGCGACAATTCATAAATTGGAGATGACTGTACAGTTCAGATCCTCCTGACAGTGGCTCTGAAGGTTGGCAGTGTCAGAAGGCCAGGGACTCATGGCAGGCCTTGCTCCTTAACCAAGGCCTTACCTCCTCTTGGCTCACTAGCAATTAAGAGAACATTTAGGTCAAACTATGACAGTGTTTTATCAGCCTCCAAGAACAGAACTTCGTGCACGGTGATATCAGCTGGGATATGAAACACTGAAAGTCAATGAAGCTATTGAATCAGGAGTAGTTGTCGTCTGGCTATTGAATTAGAAATAGTCAGTCCTTCAGAAGATACAAAATGTTGTGTGTGCTTGCTTCCATCTGGGCTTTTCATTCAGGGTTTTCTCTGTTCTCTCAGATTCTGGCTAGAGAAGCCGAGACAGCAAGGAGGATCCATACATTCCTTCATTCATTCATTCATTCATCCGTCCTGCCTACACATGTATCAAGCTCCTGCTGGTGTGCTCAGTGGGGTATAGAGGCACTGAGGTTCATCCCACCACAGTTTTGGCACAAAACAAAGCACATGTTTTCTTGAAAAAGAGTAAAAATAAAAATCTAACCTCAAATTTGATACCATCTTTAGAAAAAATTTTGAACTATATGAATCTGTTTGCAAAGGCAAGTTCCAAAAGTATATAACAGAAATTCTACAGAAATCCATTCAAGAATAATTTATTTAGCTCTTTCATGGAGGGGGTGCACTGGCTTTACTCACTGATGTTTATTCATGTCGTTCATTCATTTGCTCAGGGGTATGCATTGGGTACCCTCTATGGGCTACCCAGGGAAGCAAAGATAAAAAGGTGAACGAAACGAAGTTTTTGCCTTCAAAATCTAACACAGGTGATCAAATATAGTAATAATAATAGCACATTTAGTGTGCAAAGTATCCTTATAGAGGGAAAACCCAGCCATAAACTCCTGTTTTTGGAAATATAACCTAAAAACCAGAGGACGGTGCAAGCAGGTTTTTCTGCTGGGCTGATTTTTTTCTCTCATTCAATCTGCTTTTAAAACCCTCACTTTCAATTTCTACAGCTACTCCATCAGGAATTTTGATGAACTGGAGGACAGAAAGCCTATCTGTATGTAAAAAAGCTGAGGTATTGCATAGTGCCTTTTGGATTTTTCCTCTGACAAGTGGTTGGCATCTGCTAACAACACTTCTTTTCTTGAGCTTTGTAATGTTGCCAGACTGAGAACTGAGCTTTGAAAACGGAGATGGAGCTGTTAACAAACGCCTTTGTTATCTCTGGAATTGATTATTGTACAGTAGTTCACAGAAAAAAACTTGATGTGTATCTTGTCTCAATATTTACCTGCTCCTCCCAGGAAATATTGTGT
>NW_007726512.1:683364-684084 GCF_000696425.1 Galeopterus variegatus
AAAAAAACTTGATGTGTATCTTGTCTCAATATTTACCTGCTCCTCCCAGGAAATATTGTGTTCAGAGAAATTCCCTGCAGTACAACAAATGTCAACTTGCCTAAGATAACTGGTGCAATTCACCAATCAACTGTCCTTTTCCCATCTGTGGAAACAGTATGATAAGACCCCAGGAAGAATTTCTTATTAAGTGCTTGGAGATCTTTTGAATTTGATGGGTGTTCGAAGAGTTTAATATACTGTTTTCCCCCTTCTTTCATTTGAAAAATATTTATTGAAACCTTCTGTGTGCCAAGCCCTTTGGCTGGCCTCTTGGGGCATGTTAATGAATGAAACAAATCGAAGACACAATGGCCTTCATGGAGATTATGTCTGGTAGAGAAGAGGAAGATTCTACAAGCAATTCCAGTACATGATGATAAGCCAAGATTGCAGAGTACATGTGCTATGAGAAGTAGTATAGTAGTAGATCAAACTCAGCTATTTTGAGTTAGCAGTTTTTTAAACTGAAACTCAAAGGACAGATGAGAATTAGGAGTTATGCAGGCAATGGCAGGGAAGAGGGGCAGCAGCGAATAGGAGGGAGGCATTGTGCTCTGTGCAGAGAGGACAGCACAGAAAAAAAGGTTCAAAGGTGAAAGAAGGGTATGGCAAATAACCCTAGACAAGTTGCTGAACTTCTTTAAACCTCAGTTTTTCATCTCTAAATGGGAATAATAA
>NW_007726512.1:685163-685441 GCF_000696425.1 Galeopterus variegatus
AATAATAAAATCTACATGATAGTGTTGTAAGAAGTAATTTGATAGTCCATGTAAAACATTTAATTCGATGTTTATTAGTAAGTACTCATAAAATGTTAGCTAGTATTTATTCATTTACTGAGGATCTAAGAAAATTTAAAATCAGTATGATTGAGCTTCCTGATGTTTTCTCCCAATTTTGTATGCCAGGTTTCTTTTATCGCTAGAATGTAGCCTGTGCTGTGTGTTAGAAGCTCTCCAATGTGTAGATGTAGCAAATATCTGTTGTTTATAGGTTT
>NW_007726513.1:0-265 GCF_000696425.1 Galeopterus variegatus
AGCCCTCATTTGTCCATTTTTAAATTGGCTTGTTTATTTTCTCATCGCTGAGTTTTAAGAGTTCTTGGTATATTTTGGATTCAAGTTATTTATTAGATATGTGATTTGCAAATATTTTCTCCCAGTTTGTGGCTTCTTTTTTCATTCCCTTGACAGTATTTTTCACAGAGCAGACAATTTTAATTTTAATGAAGTCCAACTTATTGATTTTTTTTTCATGGATTGTGCTTTTGGTATTCTTAAAATTCATCATCAAGCCCAAGGT
>NW_007726513.1:3428-4594 GCF_000696425.1 Galeopterus variegatus
TCCAAGCTCATCCATGTTGCTGTGAATGGAAGAATTTCATTCTTTTTTGTGGCAGAGTAGTATTCCACAGTGTATATATATATATATACCACATTTTCCTTATCAGGTTATCTGTTGATGGACATTTAGGTTGGTTCCATATCTTGGCTATTGTAAATAGAGCTGTGATGAACATGGGAGTGCAGGTATCCCTTTGATATAATGATTTCCATTCCTTTGAGTATATACTTAGAAATGGCATTGCTGGATAGCATGGTAGGTCTATCTGCAGTTGTTTGCATAATCTCTATACTGTTTTCCATAGTGGTTATACTAATTTACAGTCCCACCAGGAGTATAGGAGTGTTCTCTTTTCTCCACATCCTTGCCAGCATTTGTTATCCTGATGGAGTTTGGATGTGTTGTCCCCTCCAAAACTCATGTGGAAATTTGATCTCCAACATGGCAGTGTTGGAAACTGATTGAGTCATGGGGGCAGATCCCTCATGAATGGATTAATGCTCTCCCTGGGGGGAGGAGGGGTAGTGAGTGAGTTCTCACTCTATTAGTTTCATGAGAGCTGATTGTTTAAAGGACTCTGGCACCTTCTCACTCACGCACGTGCTCTCTTGCTTCCTCTCTCCATGTTATCTGCTTGTGCCCACCAGCTGCCTGCTGTTTTTCTGCCATGAGTAGAAGCAGCCTGAGGCCCATGCCAGATGAAGCTGTCCCAGAATCGTAAGCCAAATAAACCTCTTTCCTCTACAAATTACCCAGTCTCAGGTATTTCTGTCATAGCAACACAAAACAGACTAAAACATATCCTCTGTCCTTTTCATTATAGACAGTCTCACTGGGGTGAGGTGATAAGTCAACGTGGTTTTAATTTGCATTTCCCTGATGATTAGTGATGTTGAACACTTTTTAGAGTGCCTGTTGGCCATTTGTATGTCTTCCTTTGAAAAATGTCTATTCAACTCCTTTGTCCATTTTAAAAATTAGGTTATTTGTTTTTATGCTGTGTATTTGTTTGAATTCCTTGTATATTCTGGATATTAATCCCTTATCAGATGTATAGTTTGCAAATATTTTCTCCCATTCTGTAGGTTGTTGTTTCACTCTGTTAATTGTTTCCTTTGCTGTGCAGAAGCTTTTTAGTCTGATATAATCCCATTTGTTTATTTTTT
>NW_007726513.1:5760-6635 GCF_000696425.1 Galeopterus variegatus
TTTTTTGCTCAGGATTTCTTAGGCTATTGAGGGTCTTTTGTTGTTCCATATGAATGTTAGGGTTTTTTTTTTCTATTTCTGTGAAGAATGTCATTGGTATTTTGACAAGGATTGCATTGAATCTGTAGATCACTTTGGGAAGTATTGACATTTTTACAATGTTAATTGTTTCAATTCAGGAGCATGGAATGTCTTTCCATCTTTTTGTGTCTTCTTTAATTTCTATCAGTAGTGATTTGTAGTTCTCACTGTGGAGATCTTTCAATTCCTTGGTAAATTGATTCCTAGATGTTTTATTTTTTTGGTGACTTTTGTAAATGGGCTTACTTCCTTGATTTCTTTTTCTGTTAGTTCGTTATTGGAGAATATAAACCCAACTGATTTTGGGGAATTGATTTTGTATCCCACGACATCACTGAAATTGTTGATGAGCTCTAAGAGTTTTTTGATAGAATCTTTAGGTTTTTCTCTATACAGGATCATGCTATCTGCAAATCAGGACAGTTTGTCTTCTTCTTTTCCAATCTGGCTGTCTTTTATTTTTTTCTCTTGACTGATTGCTCTGGCTAGTACCTCTAGTATTATGTTAAATAGGAGTGGTAAGAATGGGCATCCTTGTCTTGTTCCTGTTCTTAAAAGAAAAGCCTTCAGTTTTTCACCATTCAGGATGATATTGATTGATGGCTTTTATTGATTGATTGTGTTGAGATAATTCCCTCTATAACTAATTTTCTGAGAGTCTTTATCATGAAGGGAGGTTGAATTTTGTCAAATGCTAGTTCTGCACCTATTGAGATAATCATATGGTTTTGTTCTTGATTTTGTTGATGTGATGTATCACATTTATTGACTTGCATATGTTGAACCATCCTTGC
>NW_007726513.1:7882-9884 GCF_000696425.1 Galeopterus variegatus
ACAGTTTTTGATATGATATGTCTTTATTTTCACTGTTTTCTAGAAATTTTTTGATTTCCTGTTTAATTTCTTCTTGGGCCCATAGTCATTCAGGAGCCTGTTTTTTAATTTCCATGTGTTTGTGTAGCGTCCTGTATTTTGCTTGAAATTAATTTCTAGTTTTAATCCATTGTGGTCTGAAAAGATAGTCCAATAATTTAGATTTTTTTTTAAGTTATCAAGACTTGATTCATGACCTAACATGTGTTTGATCTTGGAGAAAGTTCTGCATGCTGATGAGAAGAATATATATTCTGTAGTTGTTGGATGAAATGTTCTGTAGATATATGCCAGGTCCAATTGACCTAAAATGTAGCTTAAAACCTGTGTTTCTCTGTTGATTTGTTGCCTGGATGATCTGTCCAATGATGAGAGGGGGTGTTCAGGTCCCCCACTATTATCATATTGGGGTCTCTTTATTTAGGTCTAATAGTGTTTGCTTTATATATATGGGTGCTCCAGTGTTGGGTGCATATATATTTCTGATTATGTCTTCTTGCAGAATAGATAGATCCCTTTATCATTATATAGTGACCTTCTTTGTCTTTTTATGGTTTTTGGTTTAAAGTCTCTTTTATCTGATATAAGAATAGATACTCCTGCTAGTTTTTGATTTTCATTTGCATGGTATATCTTTTTCCATCCCTTAACTGTTAGTCTGTGTGTATTTTTACTAGTGAGATGAGCCTCTTGAAGATTTCATATAGTTGGGTCCTTCTTTTTGATCCAATACATCAGTCTGTGTCTTTTGGGTGGGGACTTTAATCCACTTACATTTAGGGTTGTTATTGAGAGGTATTGTGTTATTTCTGCCATTTTATGGCTTTTTGTTTAGATGTTTTGAGTATCATTTGTTCTTTTCTTCTCCTTTGGTCATTGGTCTTCAATGTTTGTGGGTTTTATTTTTTTTTAAGATGTTAAGATTTATTTTATTTTATCTTTCTCATTTGCATTTGTGTTTTACTAGTTGTTTTTGTTCTTACTTGTGTATTCATAGTTTGGTTATTGTTTTTTATATTCCAGATGGAGGACTCCCTTGAGAATTCCTCACAGGCTGGTTGTGTGGCGATAAACTTCCACGGTTTTTGTTTGTCTGGGAAATGCACTATTTCTCCCTCATTTCTGAACAATAGCCTTGCTGGGTATATTTCTTGACAGTTTTTCTTTTAGAGTTTTGAATATGTCATCTCGTTTTCTTCTCACCTGTAGAGTTTCAGTTGATAAGTCTGTTGTTAGTCTGATTGGGGCTCCCTTATAAGTGACTTGATGCTTTTCTCTTGCTGCTTTTAGGATTCTCTCTTTGNGGGGCTCCCTTATAAGTGACTTGATGCTTTTCTCTTGCTGCTTTTAGGATTCTCTCTTTGTATTTAAGCTTTGTCAGTTTGACTATAATGTGTCTTGGAGAGGATATTTTTAGATTGAATCTGTTTGGGGATCTTTGAGCTTTCTGGCTCTGAAGTGCTGTGTCTCTCTTTATACCTAGGAAGTTTTCCATTATTATTTCAATGAATAGATTTTCAATGCCTTTACCTTTCTCCTCCCCTTCAGGAACATCCATGATTCAGATGCTTGTGCACTAAGTTTGTCTGCTAGCTCTCTTAGACATTCTTCATTTTTTAAATTATTTTTTTCCTTTTTTGTCTGTCTGGGTTGTTTCATAAAGACCATCATCAGGTTCAGAAATCCTTTCCTCTGCTTATTCTGATCTTCAGATGAAGCTCTCAGTTGTGTTTTTTATTTCATTGCATGCATCTTTTAATTCCAGGAGTTCTGCTACATTCCTTTTCAAGGTATTAATCTCTTTATAAATTTTCTCCTTCATATCCTGGATATTTTTTCTCATTTCAATGTGTTGTCTTACAGAGCCCTCTCTTATCTCATTGTGCTTCCTTAAGCTAGTTAGTCAGAATTTCTTTTAAGTCATTTCAAGGATTTACTGTACTGTAGAGTCTGCTACTTGAGA
>NW_007726513.1:10949-25420 GCF_000696425.1 Galeopterus variegatus
TTTTTAGCCATTGCCCTAGAGTTTACAATATACACTTACAACGAATCTAAGTTCGGTATAAAATAACAATATATAGGATCATGAGAAGTGAAGATACCTTATAACAGTGTATTCCCAGTTCCTTCTTTTTATTCCTTATAACATTGCTGCATTCATTTCTCTTATCTGTAAGCTATAATCATCTAATACATTGTTGCTATTGTTATTTTGAACAATTATCTATTAGATCAGATAGGAATAAAAATAGAGTTTAAAAAACCCTTTATTTGTGCCTTCTTTAACACTCTTCCTTTCTTTATGTAGATCTGAGTATTTAACTTACATCATTTCCTTCTTTCTGAAGAAATTTTAACATTTCTTGCAATGCAGGTCTACTGTAGACTAATTCTCCTAATTTTTATTTATTTATTTTTTATTTGTCTGAGAAAGTCTTTATTTTTCCTTCACTATTGATGGATATAGAAATCTAGGTTAGTAGTCTTTTTCTTTCAACACTTTAAATATTTCACTCTACTCTCTTCTTGCTTGTGTGGTTTCTGAAGAGAATTCCAAGTTAACTTTTATTTGTGTTCCTCTATAGGTAAGGTGGTTTTTTCTATGACTTTTTTCAAGACTTTGTGTTTAGTTTTCCACATCATGTGGCTATACGTAGATTTTTGGGTATTTATATTACTTGGTGTTCTCTGAGCTTCATAGATCTTGAAAGATCTTTGGTTTGGTGTCTTTCATTAATTGTGGAAAATTCTGAGCCATTATTATTCCAACTATTTCTTTTGCCCCTTCCTCTTATTCTTCTTCTGATATTCCTATTATATGTATGTTATACCTTTTGTACTGTCCCAGAGCTCTTGGATATTCTGCTCTATTATCTTATGATTATAATCTCTCTCTCTTTTTTTTTGGTAGGCCAGATTCCCTGGGCTGTGACTTTCCAAAAAGTTTCTTAGTCTTTATTCCCCTTCCTTTATGTGAAACCGAAAGGCTAGAGGTATCTGGCATTGGCTAATTGTACCCTCTTCCCCAGGTTAGTAAGGCTCTGATAAAGCAGTTTCCCCTGATGGCTGGCCTTTGTTACTGAGAACCGAAGGAAGAACAGAATGCTCTGGGCATATTTCAAAATGTACTTTTCCACTGCGTATATTTCAGAATTATTACTTTTTCCCTCTCTCTGCTTGAAGGAAGAGAGCATTTACCTCAGATCCTTACCATGATAAGCTAGTGGGTCTTCTGGAGGTAAAGCACATGACAATGTGGGGGACTCCCTAAGGCTGAACCTGCTGGAGTTTTTAACTTCTAGCTAGTTCACACTGAGATGCCAACAATTTGTCAATTACAGTCTGTTTTCATATGAGTACTGGCTCCGTGATGTCAGCTTTTGCTTCTGGTAAGTGGTGATTCTCAGTATTTGCCTGTCAATCCAATTTCTGAGACAGTGGTTTGCTCTGTGACTGCAATTCTCTGAAGGTTCTGAGGAACACTGTTGATTTTCAGTTTGCTCAGCTTCCCTCTTGTTGTGAGGACAGGAGGGATGACTTACAAGCTCTTTACATGTCAGAATGGAAACCATAAGTTTTCCATGTGGATTTTGGATCTCCTTATGAGAGGCAAAATAATAGAACTTCTATAGTAATCACATAAAATTATATCTCTATGACTTGCGATAGACAAATATTCTTAAAAAGGTAAAAAAAAAAAAATACATTAACTATAAAGGAAAAGATGAACAAACTGGACTTCATTAAAATTGAAAACTTCCAATCATCTGTCGGGGTGCTCTCTCGGTCAGCCAGGCCCGGGCTCCGGATTTCCCTGGCCATGGCCACCGAGTGGTCCCTGGCAGATTCCCTATCCCCCCCAGGCAGGACCAGATAAGTTGCCCTCTGTGGTGTAAGCTGAAGAAGGATCCCCGAGGGTGGGTGAGTGCACCGCCCGCCTATTCAGCCCACAAAGGAACACTCGGACGTGGCGGGAGGTTCCATCAAGCAGTTCCGTTTATTGTCTTTTAAGCACTTGTATTTATATCAAAGCAAATGGGGATTTCCACACTGAGAGCCAATCACTGGAAAGGTCACATGTGCATGCGCCTTCCTTTCCTATGCTTAGCCTACTGATCATGCACTGATCACGAGCGTGGAAAAGCGCAACTACCAATAAAAATTTTTGAGGAACTAAAAGTGACACTCCCCCTTTGCTTCCTCTAGGCGCCGTCTTGTGTGGACCATGCAGGTGGGGAACTTAAATAGCCNTCATCTGTCGGGGTGCTCTCTCGGTCAGCCAGGCCCGGGCTCCGGATTTCCCTGGCCATGGCCACCGGGCTCCGGATTTCCCTGGCCATGGCCACCGAGTGGTCCCTGGCAGATTCCCTATCCCCCCCAGGCAGGACCAGATAAGTTGCCCTCTGTGGCAAGCCGAAGAAGGATCCCCGAGGGTGGGTGAGTGCACCGCCCGCCTATTCAGCCCACAAAGGAACACTCGGACGTGGCGGGAGGTTCCATCAAGCAGTTCCGTTTATTGTCTTTTAAGCACTTGTATTTATATCAAAGCAAATGGGGATTTCCACACTGAGAGCCAATCACTGGAAAGGTCACATGTGCATGCGCCTTCCTTTCCTATGCTTAGCCTACTGATCATGCACTGATCACGAGCGTGGAAAAGCGCAACTACCAATAAAAATTTTTGAGGAACTAAAAGTGACACTCCCCCTTTGCTTCCTCTAGGCGCCGTCTTGTGTGGACCATGCAGGTGGGGAACTTAAATAGCCCAACTACCAATAAAAATTTTTGAGGAACTAAAAGTGACACTCCCCCTTTGCTTCCTCTAGGCACCGTCTTGTGTGTACCATGCAGGTGGGGAACTTAAACAGCTGCCATTTGGTGTGGCCTCCTTTCACCCTAGCAATTGCTATAGCAAGTGGCGTGGTTGCAGCCCAACATTCATTGAAAGACATTATTAGACAGTGAAAATACAGCCAAAGGGTAGAAAAAGATATTTCTAGTTAAAACATCAAAGGATTTGTATTAAGAATATGAGAACTCCTACAAATCAAAAAAGAAAAAAAATAACCTAATTTTAAAAATTGCCTGAAGTCTTGAGCAGGCATTTCCCAAAAAGGGCATCTGTTTTGTCAGTTTGAGTTGCTATTACTGAACATCATAGACTAGTTGGCTTAAACAGCAGACACTTATTTCTCAATGTTTTGGAGGATGAAGGTCAGAGATCAGGGTGGCCTGCTGGGGTTCTTGGTAAAGGTCCACTTTTTGGTTTACAGGTGACTATCTTTGTATTGTATCCTTACATGGCATAGAGAGAGAGATTATTTATCTCATGTCTCTTCTTAAATGGCGCTAATCCCATTCACAAGGTTTTCACACCCTCATTATCTTATTACTTCCCAAAAGGCCCCATTTCCTAATACCATCACATTGGGGATTAGGATTTCAACATATGAATTTGGGGGATGAACACAAATATTTAGTCCATAATAATATTCAAATAGTCATCGAGCCTATGAAAACAACATTAATCATCATGTAATCAAAAATTAAAACCACAGTAAGGTGACTCTACACATCCATTATTATGGCAAATTTAGAAAAAAATTTAAAAACCTACAGTGTGACACTGATGTTGACACCTACACTGTTGAGCAATGGAAATTCTCACATGCTACTAGTAGGAGTTTATATGTACAACCACTTTGGAACATTCTTTGGCGGTATCTTCTAAAGCTAACAAGTACATTCTTTGACCGGGAAAATTCACTCCTTTATATGTACTCAACATAAATGAATCTATAGGTGCACCAGAATACATATTCAAGAATGTTCATAATAGAATTATGTGTAATAATGAAAATATTCAGATTCCAATAAAAGTAGAATGGTTCAATAAGTCTTATTATACTTGTACACAGAATACTACATACTAAAAATGAGCAAATTACTGCTACAATATCAAGTGAAAGAAGACAGAAACTAAAGAAAACATATTGAATGATTCCATTTATGTAAAATTGAAACACATTCACAAATAATCAATGACATTAGAGTAGTGGTTACCATTGGGGAGGAGACAAATGGGAGGGGGCAAAAGAAGGGCTTCTGGTGAATGAATAATGTATTTCTTGATCTGGGTGGTAGTTCACTTTGTAAAAATTAGCCAATGTGTTAACTTGTAATCTTTGTATGTTTGCTATACTTCAATTTGAATTTTACTTTAACAAAACATTACATTATAATATGTAAAGTATTCTCCAAAATTATGCACACACAAAGACAGACATACTGGAAAGATAAACACCAAAATGTTAACGATGAAT
Source organism: Galeopterus variegatus (assembly GCF_000696425.1). Lineage (NCBI taxonomy): Eukaryota > Metazoa > Chordata > Mammalia > Dermoptera > Cynocephalidae > Galeopterus > Galeopterus variegatus. The sequence goes on from NW_007726513.1 coordinate 15,268, forward strand.
ATCAATGAGTGGTGGGATTTTCATTTTTGTAGAATTTTTTGTTGTTGCATTTTACAAATTTACTTCAATGAACCAAATTAGTTTTATGATCAGAAAATATGATTAAATATTATTCATAATAAAGATCAGTGTAGGAATTATGTGCAGGATGGGCTGGGAACAAGTAAGACTGGAAGTTCAAGAGGCAAGGTAATATCCCTGTGAGAGGTGGGAGGCCTGAACTGAAGATTGGGTTCTTTTCGGAACATCCAGGTAGAGATGCCTCATAAACAATTCAAATTGTTACATAAAATGTCTTATTTCAACATTTTCCATGGTTATCGTTTGATAGTTTATGCAATCGAAGTGAATTAAGTGAATCAACAAATTGAATAATTTTATCTGTAACATCTTTACTTCCTGGCCCTGTGCATTCACTGATTAGTTTTTTTATATTATATAAATGAGAAACAAATACCTTGATGAGTATTACCATCTCTGCTGGTGATGTTTTCCCCTTTAAGATGAGTTATCATGGTACAAATTACCCTCAGACAAAAGGCACAAACTTCTTGCAAGACATGCTATGACTAAACTATAGAAGATGTCGATTAAATGGCAGAGAGCCATAATTGCATCATCATTAAAGATTCCAGAGTTCAAAAATAAAAGAATTATATTATTGAAACTCCAAGGCAATTAGATGGCTGAGAAATGTTTTTCCTCCTTACCTATGCACCCAATGTGAATCAAGGGACGATAAATTGAGGTAGAAGAAAGAGACCTTAATAACAATTTTGAGATTGCCTCATAAAAGCTTTCCTTTATCAAGAAAACCTAATTAGATGATGATATACAAACTACTTTAGGTGTATAAGTAGCTGGTTGCTACCCCAACTCCTCAGGAGTTCACCAGTGACTCTTTAATGCATACACTATTTATTTTATATCATTAATCTTTAAATTACAATCATTTGCAACGTAAGTGTTTGAATTGACTGTTGTCCTTAGATGACACAAGAATAAGAATATATTAATAGTGGAAAAAGTCCAAATTTCAACCCGTCTGGGCAAGTGAGTCTATCAAATCTTCTTGCTAGATTTGCTTGATTGAAAATTTCTTCTCCTTCTGTGTGTTTTACACAATTTCACAAAATAATCCTTAGACTTGGATGCTCAGGATAATGGCAGTATCTTCTAGGGCTTGGCTGTTAAGTTTGTTCATAGGACCAAATTGATGGTAAAAGGGACTTTTATTTCTACAGATTTAATTCATACACCTTGTTGTACTTTTTTTTTTTTGAGAGGATGTTATTATTGTTCATGCTTTAGGTGAAAATGCTGACAAAGAAATTAAGTGGTTTTTTTCAAAACCAAGCAATGAATCAGTAGTGGAGTTTGGATGGGTACTGGGAATCTCTAGGTATTGATTCGAGATCACGTGCTTGTATGATGTCAGCTCTTTTAAACGGTAGTGTTTTTAAACTTTCCAAAAATTCCACAAAATAAGAATGATAGCAGTGTTTTTTCTTTTTGAATAAAAATTTAACTATCTTAACATAAATATCCACATAGCAATTGAAAAATGAAGTGAGGTTAAAACCTAAGGCAACAACGCTTGTCTCAGGTTTTGTTGTATAAACTGAGTGAAATAGAAAATAAAAATAAGCATAAACAGGGAGGAATTAAAAAAAGACAATAAGGAATATGTCACTTGTCCTTATATCTTAACTGCTGTAGTCCTTAGGCTGTAATTTTTGACTTCTCAACTTTTTTCCCTATGGAATCCAGCTTCAACAATGGAAAGTGGAAAAAGCAATTTTGACATCTAGTGAAGAAAGAAAGGAAGAAGAAAGAAATTAAGGAATTGAGAGAAAGGGGGAAGAAAGAAAGAGGAGAGAGGGAGAAAAGAAGGAAAGAAGGAAAGAAGGAAGGAAGGAAGGAAGGAAGGAAGGAAGGAAGGAAGGAAGGAAGGAAGGAAGGAAAGAGGAAAGAAAGAAGGAAAGAAATCTGGATGTAAAATACAACAGAAGTGGGCTAACTTCCAGAGGTCAGGGTCACTTGGGCTGAAAACATGTTTGGGCTCTAATGCAAGAGGAATTCTGCACATATTTAGAAGGGCTTTTGCCTGAAAACTGTAAAGCTTGACGTTCTATTGTGATTGTTTAATGATCTAAGGTACTTTTGGTAACGTATTCAAGGTCAATAAATGTTTGTTTTTAAAATATAAGGATATTAATCCTCCTTTGTCAGCCTCATTAACAGAAAATGATATCTTTATTATTTTTCAGTGGATTTCCAATCAATTACCATCGAAGGCAAAAATAATCCCAGTAGCTAAGATTAAGTATTGTTTAAATCATGGAACTAAGACCTATAGTCAGACATGACCTCAATAATGCAAATGTATTTGTGAATAGCTGGGAAGACAAATTCATTTATAACAACAGACAGTGTCAGGAGAAGATTAAAATATATATGCACCACATAGATGAAATAATTGTAATCAGGGCAGCAGAATTACCACAATTGGAGAATTTCACTGAATAGCTGAATTTCATGTATAACACAATCAAATTTTCTGCCTCATTCAGTCTCACCAGTGTTCATTTCCTGGACGTTCTGATTAATTTAAACTATGGTTAATTGAACACTGAAATATTCGGGAAACTATGACAGCAACAATTTGCCATGGACAATTTTTACCTATACTCTCAAGACTTAGAAGCCATGTAGACAGAATGAGAAGGTGAAGATGAATTGTATTTTCACTAAATGCCTGCCATGGAAGTAGAGATTTTACCTGGAGCAGATGTAAAAAGAGGGTCTATAAAAATATTAAGGTTAAAGCATTTGTTCAAAGAGAGGGATATCAATAGTTATGAATTTCAGTGTTCATTGGTAGAAAAGATTTCAAGCAATTTTAAAGGTGTAATCCTGAATGAGGCTTGCATTTATGTGTTATTTTCCCATAAAGGGAATTTGCCTGTACAACTGCACTTTAAAAACCAGTCATTCTTTTCATCATACTAAATTAGACAATTTTCCAGGAAAAGATTTTAAATGTGTTAAAATTAGAAGTATTTTTATAAAACAACTATCCATACTTAGACATTTGTAGATTTATTGATTCTCAGTTTTTAGATATAGATGGAGAACTTAAAAACACTGGATACCACAGTCTATACATGTCCCTGTAGCACTCCATGTCCCCACTCCTTTAACTAAATTGCTCAGTCATCCTGCATTGCTGCCAGTAGATACCAGAAATGTTTTCACAATATAAACAGACTGGAAGGGAGGTATTCCCATAGTATCGCTATTTAATGTTAAGGAAGTTAGTCATCAGGACATTTTATTTCCCCAAGCTGTATCATATCTTCCTTTGAATGAAATGTGGAAGCCAGCCAGTCACAGCTATTTCACTCTATTATTTGAGCAATATATTGGTAGTCTTAGAATCACATACCTTAAAGATTTACTAATTAAACCCATCTTAAAGATAAATTCACACAATTCTGAGGCTACACCGTTGTTACCATTGTAATGTTGTTGTAACTAATGTAAACATCAGTAACATCAATCCATCTTACAACATGTGCACATACGTTATCTTTTAATCCTGTGATCAGGAACAATTGGCATGTTTTCCTGATTGGATTCAATCATCATTAGACACTCCAGAGCATCTGAACTGTTGAGACAGGATTCATGAGGTCAATCTGAGGTCTGCCAGTAATTATTAGGGAGATCATCAGCAGGATGGGAGACAGGACACTAAAGGATGGTCAGCCTCACTGTTTATATCTGAAATAATTCTTCTACAAAAGACATAGAAGTATCAGATATTAGACCTGCAAATAACCTGGGCATATTCAGGCTAATACCTATATATTACAGATAAGATGACACGATGGTTCATTGACTATCCAAGATCATGCAGCGAGTGAGGAAATATTCTCCAGGATTCCAAGTCAGAAGCAATATGGCTAGAAGTGAAGAAGTAGATAGAGCGGTTTAAGACTATGTTAAGACTATGATGAAAGGACATTAGAGGAAGCAGTGTAAAAGCAAGAATGTGTGTCACTTAGAGAAAGCAGTCAAAGGGTGGTGCCTTTTTTATGGGTGTGTCCCCACCACACCATGCACAGCTGTCCCTCATCCAGTGTTGGAATTTGGCTACATGTTTGTCCCAAGTCCTATGGTTTTTTCCATGGGTGGTGCCTTTTTTATGGGTGTGTCCCCACCACACCATGCACAGCCGTCCCTCATCCAGTGTTGGAATTTGGCTACATGTTTGTCCCAAGTCCTATGGTTTTTTCCATCTCCATGGCCTCTCTAGTGACTTAAAGGCTCTTGCTGTCCCTGTCTCTGTGAGATCATTTACATTTTGACTGTTGCCCTCATTTATTTACCCCATAGCATAATGACAACAGATGGAGAGTTAAGAATAAACCCCTTGCTTCCAATCTGTAGAAAAAAGCACTCAAATTTAAGGATGGGTCAAACAGAGAGATGGGTATCACAACTATTTAAAGAAACAATTTTAATATTTCAGGTATTTTACTGATCACCTTTCCTCTAACTCAACCATTGTTTCAGCTATGGTTGAGGAGGTTAACAAAACATACAGGTATTTCCCAATCTATTTATTTTTCCTTTTTGGTTTTTGTAGAAATTGCTAAGGTTTTTGAATATGTGCTGCAGGTTGATAATGAAACTAGCGATTTGGAGCAGTAAAAGAACCTATGGGAGGAAGTTTCACATTTGGTGAGGCAAATAGAATTTTTGCAAGGCTTACTGCTTTTGAAAACTCTTAAAAATTTGCTTAGTGGCTTTGCAACTTATGGAGCATATTAAATATTGAAAAGCTGTCAGTGAACAGGATGAGAAATTCTTTTTCAAATACAGTCAGAAGCACTGTAAAAACTAGCAATTCTAAACCTCCTACAATATCAAAGTTGCTCAAAAGAACTGCCATCCCAGAATGTTTATATGTTTTTCTCATCACTTGGCCAAGATGAATGGTAAGTTCAAAAGTTCTATTATTATTGCTTTGTTCATCAATCTGTCCATCTGTCTGTTCATCTGTGTGCCTATCCATCTGCCCAATCGCTTTGTGTGCATGATTTAATGCTAGGTGGTTTCCTAACATATTCTAGGTACTATGGAGCGACATCATGCTCAAAAATTTCCTCTGACTTCAGACTGTTTATTCAGTCCTAAGTCCCTGATGTCTTTTTAATAAAATATGCTACAGAGAATGTAATAAATAAGCATGGTCCTGCCAAAGCAGAGCAAGATATATATGCATTATTAAGGCTCAATTGTGTCTGAATTTTTAGTGCTATGTATTTTAAATTGTTTTGTTTCAATGAAAGTAACTCATTAATATATTTCTTTCATTAAAAATTCAAATACTCCAGACAAAGCAAAAGTACCCCTTCCAAGCCTGAGTGTTTGATGATGTGTGTACTTCTAGACTGAAATATATACATTTACATAGTTTTTATGTCAGAAGACTCATATTGTATGTATTGTGCTTTTTGTATCCAGCTTTTTGCACTAAATACATCACGTCGTCATTGCCTCAGAAACTTCGTCATGGTTGCCAGGGAATGTGCCTTTATCTTTGGTCTAATAGTTATTTTGATGTGTCAGGCAGAAGGAGAAGGTATGATAATAGACATCTTGCCTAATAGTGAATATTATGAGGCAATGTGGAGGGATTGCCAATTTTCTGGTGGTTTTCTTTCTAAATTTCTGCTTATTTGCATTGAAGAGTTGAAGAATTAACCTAGACAAAAGTCTAAACATTGACTGGCCTGCACTAGAAAGTTAAAAGTGCAATTCTTCTGAGTTGTTACCATCATTAAGAAAAACACCATTTGAATTTTATGGTGACTAACAATTTGGGTTAGAGCAGGCAATTCAGATCCTCTGGCTGAAAATTCTAAGGTGGACGATAGGGGATACGCTATATTCTTTCTCTCTGTGCGACAGGATGACTTTCATGGCTGATTAGCTTTATCGCTGAGAAGGTTAACTTCCTGCATGTTAGAGCAAGCACCTCTGTAAAAGAGAGACCATTTGAAACTCAGCTATGCTGAGTGCAAAGTTATTTCAATACTTTTTCTCCTCCTTGCAAGACAATTAATTCTATTATTATTTCACCAATCTATTTTATGTTGAACTCTTAAATACTTTCTAATAAATTACCAGGAGTAGAGGAAGCTACCTGCCCATTTCCTCTCTGTTTTGTTAGTTCTTTTGCCTTCTTTGCACACTGGCGAAAAGATGTTGATGCATATCTTCTATAGATGCCATGATTAATTATGTCATTATAAACAGCTTATTCTAACTGGGCCTCTAGAACCATAGGGGAAAGAATTCAATTTCATTTACAAAGAAGACTGAACCAATTTTAACTCCTGTCTCAAATGCTCTAAGTAGGTTAACTTCAACAGTTGTGTTCAGTCCTGGGTTGAATGTGGTCTCATTATGCAACTTTACCAGCAAATCCTAGCTTTTCGATGTTATCCAAAGCTGCCTTCTTCCTCAGAGACCTAAGTCCCCTCCCAAAGCCCAGGGGAGTGTAAACAAATCCCTTTCTTTGAGGGTTACATGAAAAGCCAACTCATCATCCAACACAATAAAATAAGCTGGTGAAGGAAAGAACCAATCAAACCTCTTTGATTCTGAGTCTTAGGGAAAGCACTTAGGAAAACTCATAGTCTGCCCATCAGAGGGGGAAAAAGCCTCCAATTAAATGGGAAAAGTACTCATTTTAAGCACTCTAAAATGTTAAGATTTAAAAAATACAGTGCTTAACATTCTGTAGAGCTACAGCAAAGAATACAGTAACCTTAGTATTTACATGCCAAGCCTCTGCCATGCCATTTCATAATGTACCTTAAAAAAGTTCATGCTTTCTTATAGAAAGACACCCCCTCCATCTCCTGCTGATGGCCTGCATGTTCCCAGGCATGTGAATTGTATATGTTTGAAGTTCCAGTGAGGCTGGTAGCCTGAAGGTAAAGCAGCTCTTGCCAATGATATTGTCGCACAAGATGCTCAGAACTGTTGAACTGAACATCTTATTTTCTATTTTGATGTTTACTCTAGTGACTGGCTAAATAGGCCACCTTTTTGTCGGGCTAGTTTTATGTAGGTTGTCTGTGCTCTGGAAAGTGTAATTAACTACCACCTGCTCGTTCCATTTCTATTATACGTTTACCTGTACAAAAGGATGCTCCTCCTTCTTTAATAAATCATTAAGCCCTTGCATTCAGTTAAGGTATCAATTCTGATATTTTATTATATATTTTTCTGCTTTTTACAGGGCTGCAGAAATAGTTTTCTGCAGTATTAGTATTAGTACTTCGTATGAAATACTAATCATATGCTAGAAGTAGAATACTTCCAAAACTTTATAAAGAGCATAACTAGAGCACTGGAGTGAAATAATATAAGCAGAAACCCAGAAATTAAGAGAGAAAGAAAGAAAAAGTCTTTAAGAATAGCTTAGGGGCCGACCCCGTGGCTCACTTGGGAGAGTGCGGTGCTCCTGCCGCGGGTTCGGATCCTATATAGGGATGGCCGGTGCACTCACTGGCTAAGCACGGTGAGGGCGACACCAAGCCAAGGGTTACGATCCCCTTACCGGTCACAAAAAAAAAAAAAAAAAAAAAAAGAATAGCTTAGGACAGCAGTAAAAAATGCAACTACCATAATTGTATTAGGCTCATAAAACTTCGGAGCTAAAACAGGGACCTGAGACTATCTAGTTGACCCCCTCATTTTACGTATTATGAGAATCACACAGAGAAATTTTAAAAATCTGCCTAGAATCACATAACTAGATTAATAGTAGAGGGGATTGAATCAGTTATTTGATGGAGCTAAAACAGGGACCTGAGACTATCTAGTTGACCCCCTCATTTTACGTATTATGAGAATCACACAGAGAAATTTAAAAAATCTGCCTAGAATCACATAACTAGATTAATAGTAGAGGGGATTGAATCAGTTATTTGATTTAGTCAGAGTTCTATCAATTTTACATGTTGAATCTGGGATGCAACATTTTAAAACTCAGCTGTGGGGCAAACATGGTGCATTTTAAAACATTTAAAAAATTTTTAAAAGTCTGTGGATAATGTGTCCTAAATATATAATAGTATTGTAAGATTAGAATAGCACTCGAAGGTCTATTTATGTCCATTGCATAAATGATATACTTAAAAAAACACTTATGAATATGTATTACCATTATTAATGGTGTCTTAGATCTCTAATGAGTATTGTGTATGTGTGTCTGTGTGTGTAAGTGCACAAATTCCTCAGAGACAGAATTGAGCAAATGGATTCAGATACAATCAGAATCTCCCAAACTCTATTTCTGGCTTTACTTCGGCCAGAAGAGCTGTTTGAAGTTTAGAAGTGTTTGCTCTCTTTCTGTAGTTGGTGATTCAANGAATAGCTTAGGACAGCAGTAAAAAATGCAACTACCATAATTGTATTAGGCTCATAAAACTTTGGAGCTAAAACAGGGACCTGAGACTATCTAGTTGACCCCCTCATTTTACGTATTATGAGAATCACACAGAGAAATTTAAAAAATCTGCCTAGAATCACATAACTAGATTAATAGTAGAGGGGATTGAATCAGTTATTTGATTTAGTCAGAGTTCTATCAATTTTACATGTTGAATCTGGGATGCAACATTTTAAAACTCAGCTGTGGGGCAAACATGGTGCATTTTAAAACATTTAAAAAATTTTTAAAAGTCTGTGGATAATGTGTCCTAAATATATAATAGTATTGTAAGATTAGAATAGCACTCGAAGGTCTATTTATGTCCATTGCATAAATGATATACTTAAAAAAACACTTATGAATATGTATTACCATTATTAATGGTGTCTTAGATCTCTAATGAGTATTGTGTATGTGTGTCTGTGTGTGTAAGTGCACAAATTCCTCAGAGACAGAATTGAGCAAATGGATTCAGATACAATCAGAATCTCCCAAACTCTATTTCTGGCTTTACTTTGGCCAGAAGAGCTGTTTGAAGTTTAGAAGTGTTTGCTCTCTTTCTGTAGTTGGTGATTCAATGATAGTTTAAATGGAAAATAGGAATGTGGGGCAGATTAATTTTTTATTTTTTCTATCCCTCTTTCCACCTGTAGATTTGATTGAGTTTGGGGGAGCAATAACTGGTACCTCTTTGCTCTCCCAGTTTCTGTACAAAATGAGAAATAAAATAGAAGAGCTAGATGGGAGAGGAGAAGGGGTAGGCGTATTACAGCTGGTGGTGCTCTATGCCCATGGAAGAAAATACAAGGAGTTGGGGGAAAGCATTGCCACTTTCTCTACATTTACAGACCTCCTATGATGATCCAGGCACTATGCAAGGCACTGAAGATACNACAAGTGAAACACAGTCCTTGCCCTTTTAGAGCTCATAGGCAAGTGGATGGATTAGATTTATAGCATGTATTTATGGCATTATGCATTAAGTACTCTAGTAGAGATACACAAAAAATCTAGGACCACAAGCTCTAGAATGTGAAACTGTGCCTGGAAATAACAATGTGTATGTTGGAGAATGGACAGTTGTTTTTAAAAGGCTAGACATTTTCCAAAGCTGAGGGGAGGGTATTATCTATGTTTAGTTCATTTTGGAAATGTGTATCTATGTTCTTGCTTGCAAATAGAAGGTGCTTAATATATGTAGAATGACTAATAGTTTGAGTTCAAACCACTTTCTCAGTAGAAATAAGGAAAGAATAGCGCCAATTCAGTATTCTGAATAAGAATCCAACTACTTTAACAATTGACTCAACCAATTCATTTTAGTTAAATTCTCATTTGCTCATTGGAGTTGGAACTAAACATTAGTTTCAACGTTTTTCAAATACACACTATTCCTAATGTGCTACGTGGTATATTTTTTTCATATATTCTTTGTATTTAAATTTTAAGCTTATTAGGGCTCAAAATGAAAATTTTTAGTATTCTGTTCTGTGTTACGGTACCTGGCATGTTGTATGCACCCAATATATTCTGATGATAACCTAGGGTTCAATCAGCTGGAAAGAGCCCATTCCAATCCACAACCTGTGCCACATTTGATGTGAGAAGAAGAGCTTCCTCTGGGATCTTGGATTG
>NW_007726513.1:25606-29689 GCF_000696425.1 Galeopterus variegatus
AAAATGAAAATTTTTAGTATTCTGTTCTGTGTTACGGTACCTGGCATGTTGTATGCACCCAGTATATTCTGATGATAACCTAGGGTTCAATCAGCTTGAAAGAGCCCATTCGAATCCACAACCTGTGCCACATTTGATGTGAGAAGAAGAGCTTCCTCTGGGATCTTGGATTGAAGAATTTTTTGACACCAAATTTCTCAGGCTGCCCAATGTTTGCATGGTTTTGCCAGTCAGCTATTGTGGTTTTGGGAAATTGCCTATTAGATGGGTTGTTAGTCATTTCCTTCTGAGGGTCTCGTAGGAACCTAACTACCAATTATAATATTGTTTCCATGGAAATATAGATTTTTGAGTTCCAAACAATAGCCTAATTAATGAACTTTGGGAACGTCACCTTTTTGTAGGTTAAGAATTTCCTGAGTTTGCATTTTTATTATTTCTTTTTACCTTCTTTCTTATTATCTCTCTCCAAAGCTGAGGTCTGATGGTGATCAAAACAATAGCCTAATTAATGAACTTTGGGAACGTCACCTTTTTGTAGGTTAAGAATTTCCTGTGTTTGCATTTTTATTATTTCTTTTTACCTTCTTTCTTATTATCTCTCTCCAAAGCTGAGGTCTGATGGTGATCAAATGTGATTATAAACACACTTCCTAGCTGCCCTTCTTTTCAGGTAGCAGGTACTAAAATAGCATTATATAATATAACAGGCAATGGAGATGATAATAGCTATGCTTTCCTACTTTTCAGCAATGATAGAAAAGTAATTGAGGCGATATTGTGAATACTATGAAGAAATGTGCTACATAGGAATCTGAATGTCATTATTCTTCCATATGCTGTCCAAGGAAGAAAAATGTAAATATTATTATTGTTCATCTCACTCCTTTTATCTCAGACCGAGTGACCTTTCAGAGCTCTTTATTCTGAATGATCTAATTGAGCATTTCTCAAATACATATAGATGGTGGCTTCTGTAACCCCATTGCTTTCACACATGAAATGTGTACAGTCTCACTAACCAATCTCCAATATAATTTTTATTTGTAAATTTAATGTGATTAAAAAAATCTGTTTCAACTCCTGGGGGAAATAACTGTCAAAGGCAAGCAAATGTATTCCTGGACAAGAAGCTGGTAAAAGCAGAAAGTTCACTGTTTAAGCAATGTTTTGTCATACAAAGAAGCTGGGTAGGCGCTGGGGATGGGATACACAGGTATCTCCTGACTTTCTCCCTCAATAAACCCCTGACATACATGACTATACCCAGGAAATATTAGCAAATTTGGGGTATTTAACATGTCCCATCTGCCTTGCTCCCCTTCTCCCACTAGAAGCACAAGGCTCTAGCGAAGGCTAGCAAGGAGGAAAATAAAAGCTGAAAGTTCTAATCAAAACTCTAATCAGAACGATGACAACTGGCGAAGATTATTAAATTTTCTTTGCTCCCTTGATGAATTTAATAAAGAACTAATCAAAGATCATTAGAAGGCTTTTGTGCCTGGCTTGCATTGTAACTGGATTGCAGTCTGAATTTGTGTTTTAGTGGGCTTCCAGGGTTGGGTTGGACATGTAAATATATTAAAAACTATAGATGGTTAGACATTTTTAGTATTTTTAGCTAATATAAAAACCCATGAAAATGTATAAGCTATTTATTGTGCTCATCTATTCTGCCAACTAAAAATATAGAGGATTTTGATTTTGATTTTTAGTAATTAGAATTTAAAAATTTTGTATCAGTGTCTAGCTCAAAAAATATCTAATGATCTTTGATTAGTTCTTTTCTTAAATTAACAGGAAAATAAAAAATGGTATCATTTAATTTCCAGAGCATAAAAATATGTAAATAACTCTGTAACTACCAGAGCCACTAGAAATTTATAGAAAATTATGGTAATATCTGAAGAGGTTTCTCACTGCTCCCCCCACAATTCTGAACATTTGCTTAATGTTCCTTGTTTTCAAATGATCTCTCCATAGCCTTCCAACTACATTCTAAGTACTGCATTTACAGAGTCTTATAAAGTATGCATTTAAATTTCCTTATTTATGACACCTTTACTCCATCCATTTCCAGTGCTCAGTGTCTCATACGTCAGTGACTGATTGGTCTAATGCAGTTTCCTCCCCACCCCGCAACCCCACATTAGCCCAATCACTTAGAATTCCCACCAGTTGTTACATTCTCTCTCCCAACTCTCTGAATCTATGACATATGTTTCAGTTTGTGTTAGCAGCAAGATACCTCTGTGCTCATCATAAAATAATTATCTTTTATTAATATAAAAAAACTTAAGATTTGTTTTGGGTTTTTTTAAAAAAGTATGGCTATATCCTTAATAAAGTGGTTCTTAGGCTTCCACCTGCCATTTTGCCAGAGCAAAAAAAAAAAAAAAATTTATTTGGGAATTACTAGGATTAAGAAAGGAAACAAAAGAAATAGTGAAAGCTTTTAAAAATGAAATAAAAATATAAAACTCTTACAATAGGCCATTATATTCTGCAAATAAACTTTAATTAGTTTTGTGCTGTTTAAAGCAAAATTAAGTATTTAAAGGGGATAACTCAACCCTGAGTACATTTAGAGGAAAATCTCTTTCTGTACTAGTTCCTGTATTTCTTTTTGTGAGTTAAAATATCCCATGACTATTTAAAGCTTATAGACACATTTTCAAAAACATACTGAAATGGGTAGTGTAAAACTCTACACGTATTAACGTGTCAGACTCTTTTACTAAATATTGGTAGAACCAACCAACAGTGTAATTCTGAATTGTAGCCCTATTCTATTGCACAAAGGAAAAGTAGACAGGAACTCTGAAATTAGACTCTGAACTCTTCATATTCAACATTAAATTAAACAAAATTAAGTTAAATGTTAATTCCTAGACAATCTTGGAAAAGAATGTCTTAAAACACTTTCCAGCTAACTTTTAGTACCATCCTGATTACAAGAGTCAAATATTAAGACAATTAACTCTTAGGTAGAGGTAACTTGAAATTAACCCTGTGAGAACTTCAATTCCATGATGATCTCTATCTTTAACATGGTCCTGAAAAAATTTGTCCAACTTTTTTATGTTTTAGCTGCTTATCTTCTCTTATTTACTACTTATTGTGCTGTTTATTTGCTTTTGTGGATTCAATTTTCTCTTTGACCTGAAAGATATCCTTCAAGTAGTGCAGACTCAAAACAAATTCTCTCAGCTTTATTCTTCAGCAAATGTCTTTATTTAACTTTTGTTTGTGAAGGCTATTTTTGCTAGGTATGAAATTCTGGGTTGACACCATTTTTTTTTTTTTTCTTTTCTTCCAGCACTTTAAATAAGTCATTTCATTGTCTTTTGATTCCATTGTTTCTGGTAAGTCAGTCATAATTCTTATTCTTGTTCCTTTGTATATAAAGAGACTTTTTTCTTTCTGGCTACTTTTGAGGTTTTTTTCTTTATTTCTGTTTTTCAACAGTTTGGCAATGATATACCATGGTATGGTTTTCCCTATAATTATCCTGTGTTGGTTCATTAAAATTTTTGTATGTGTAAGTCAGTGTTTTTCTTCACTTGTGGGGAGTTTGGGGCCATTATTTCTTCAAATTATTTTTCTCCCATATTATTCTCTTCTTCTGGGACTCAATTACTTTATTCTAGGCTGCTTGATATTGCCTTACAGGTCCCTGATGCTCTCTGTTTATTTTTCTTCAGTCTTTTTTCTGTATTCTTCAGATTAGGTAATTTCTAATGGTTTTTATTTATTTATTTATTTATTTATTTTCCTTTTTGTCTTTTTTTCGTGACCGGCAACGGATCACAACCCTCAGTGTCGCACCCATACCGGACCGGAACCGGCAACGGGATCGCAATCCTCGGTGTTGCTCCCACACCTTGCTCAGCCAGTGAGTGGCCGGTCTGTATGTGGGATCTGAACCCTCGGCAGGAGCGCTGCCGTACTTCCCAAGCAGCACACTGTAGCAGTGCGCCACCAGGCCGGCCCCCTAATGGTTTTTATTTAAGTTCACTGAATTTTGTCATGTTAACTCTGATCTGCTATTAAGCTCATCAATTTTTATTTCAATTTCTATAC
>NW_007726513.1:30209-44844 GCF_000696425.1 Galeopterus variegatus
CTCAGCCAGTGAGTGGCCGGTCTGTATGTGGGATCTGAACCCTCGGCAGGAGCGCCGCCGTACTTCCCAAGCAGCACACTGTAGCAGTGTGCCACCAGGCCGGCCCCCTAATGGTTTTTATTTAAGTTCACTGACTTTTTGTCATGTTAACTCTGATCTGCTATTAAGCTCATCAATTTTTATTTCAATTTCTATACTTTTCAGTTCTAGAATTTTCATTTGGTTGTATTTATAGTATCCATTTCTCTGCTACTTCCTATTTGATCACTCATTAAGATCATATTTTTCTTTGAGTCTTCTAAAATAATTTTTAAAAGTCATTTTTATGTCTAGTGATTTTTTAATTAAATTTTTAAAATTGTGCTAACACACTGTAGAGACTCTAGATTCTGTAATCTTTCTCTGAAGAGTGTTGATTCTTGTCTAAGTTCATTTACTGGCTGATTACTTTAACTTGTGTAGGCTTGGTGTTTTGCATTGCTAGTGTAGATCTGTGGAAAGTCCAAGGTGTTTCTCAAGCTCTTCTAACTTGGCAGTACTCACTCTTCAAACTGTGTCTTCCATAAAAATCTTGTTGAGGTTTGGTTTTAGCCATTGTTAAAGTGAGTCTAGAGTAGATCTTTCTCTAGCAGCATGTTCCTTATTTCTAAGATGTGGACTTTGTGGTGTCTTGACTGGTGTATTAGTCTGTTTCTGTTGCTTATAACAAAATACATGGAACTGGGTGATTTATAAAGAAAACAAAATTTGTTCCTCACAGTTTCTGAGGCTGGGGCATCCAAAGTCCAGGGAACACATCTGTTGAAGGTCTTGGTGGTGACTTCAGTGACGTGGGTATCACATTGTGAAATTGCAGAGCAGAGAGAGAAAGACAGACTCTCCTCTTCTTTTAAAGCATTCAGAACTACATCCCTGATCAGAATTTTTAATCCATTCACTACTGCGCAGTCCTACAATCCAATCACCTCTTAAGGCTCCACCTTTCAATTACTGCAATAGGATTTCCCACCCTCTTAACAGTCAGTCACAGTGAGAGGTGAGTTTCTAATACATAAAATTTGGGGGACACAATTCAAGCTTCAATGAGTTTGGGGGGACATAATTCAATTCACTACAGCAGGGCCAGAACTCTGATATTCTCTGCCACTGTTCTTCCCCAAGCACTGCTCAATCTCTCGTATCTCAGTTCCACTTTCAACTTCATAGCCTCTGATATCTAATAAGGCTCAGGTTGCCTCACCCTGCACATGTACAGCTCATCTCTCAGCCGTGGACTTGCAGGAGATCCCTACATGGGTTTCTGGAATCCCCTCTCTACATAGCTGTTTCCTTTCTGGTACCTGGATCCACAGGTTATACCTGCTCCAGCTACCCTGATCTCTAATATCTGCCTCCACAACTCAACAGGACCATCATGCTCTGCTCAAACTCCAGATCTCTGTCTGTACCATGGTCAGGAAACCATCTCCAGCCATAGAGCTGGGACAATCATATAGCTCACCTCATGCATTTCCTTTCTCTCAAAGATCACAGTCTTACATTGCTTGTTACCCAATGCCTGAAATCTGATGCCTCACATATTTTATCTCATTTTTGAGTTGTTTTGTGCTATTCCAGAATCAGGTATCACGATTGGAAGTGGGAGTTCAAGACTTACATCTTGATTTCATCCCTACCTGAAATTACATTCCCACATTGGGCAGATATACAGGCACCATGGCACTTCGATGTATTGTCATTAAATAGCCCCCATTCTGGTTGCAAAAAGTCAAGTAAAGGTTTATGTTAAACCATTTTAAACTCAAAATTATATAGGCCATGCCTAGCAAAGTGCCCGGCACAAATATGTTCTCTTCTCAATTATTAAGTTGTTTTCTGGATAGAGCAGGAAAAAAAAGTGGTAGCAAGAACACACTCTTTACAGTTATAACTTATCTAACAATTAACTCTGTGATCCTGGACCAACAACCATTCTGTTTTTGACCTGCTTTTGTTTGGGATCACTGCAGTAACTTCACTGAAAACTATGGATACCTAGTTGTAAATTTATTTTTGTAATTTGCTTGGGTTATTTCCTCTGGATATTCTCTGGGATCAGACATCATTGTGGTAGTTTTCTTGCAGAACTAAACAGGTTTCAAGTTAGATAACTGGGATGATAACTTTGGAGTGCTTCTTTCAATTTCAGAAAGAGCTTTACTCCATAATTGTGTTGAATTCATCTAGAAAGAAAAGAATGAATTACAGAAGAAAAATCTGGGTAGCAAATAGCAGTTTGGTAGTATCAAGGAGGTGTAAGGAGGACTTTCAATTAAGAAAATGATGTAAATACATACACACACAATGTCATGTGAGTAATTAAATTGTTCTTTCTCTAGAGAGAAATATTAAGCAATATTAAGGTCTCAATGGGCCAAAATGTTACACTGATGCTATATAATTATACCTATCAAGCTAGGGCTGGGTCTGGAGCTCACAGACCTCTCAAGCCTGTTGTCCAGACTGGGTCACAAACCCTTCACATGCAGCTCTACAAGCCAGGTAAAAGGAAGAAGGTCCTTGGAGCCTTGGCTGAAGAAAGAATAGCCTTTATTCAGCACACACATGTCTGAGAGCTAGGCAGTCCAAAGAAAAACTCAGAAACTCAACTGCTACTGGCAAAGTCCAGAGAAAAACTGAGCAGCTGCCAGAAAAGTAAACATGCTCTATTTTTAGATGTGAGCTCTGCCAGCCAGCTGCTGCTTCACAAACTCAAGAAGAACACACAGGAATAGCAACAAACTAAAGAAGATACATTGGTGCCCATGTGCACTAACTCCACCCATGCACAACTTGTTTACAAAGAATGTGCTGCACCACCTCCAACCGGACCTGAGGCAAGGAGACCTGACTAAACTATTCTGTTTTCCTCACAATACCTTTCAATGAAACATCAAAGATGAAATGACTGTGGACTAAGGTGGCCATAACTCAGCTAAAATGCCATTATTTAAAAAAAGGCCAACAGATGCAAGAAGAGCACTTACCAACATGATCTAGTGTTCTCTCTCAGTGCAAAGTCTTAGGACTGACACCTGTTCTGCTCAGCCTTTGGCCTGGTGCCTCCGGTTGACATTTCCAGAACAGTCTTCACTCACAGGCAGAGTCAAGTTGGGGTGAAAAGAAATACACCAGGTCACAAATCACTTTTTTTCTCTTTCCCCATTTCTTATTCAATTATGAATCCTGTTTTGCTCTGGAGAAAAAAATACAATCCCTCTGGGGTTTTTTTTCCCTCTGGGCTGTCACCAATTCATCCTGCCTCCCACTATTTGAATACTTTATTGCTTGAAATTTAAGATGTCTTGGGTACTGAGAAGTCTGAAGCCCAAGAAATTTCAAGAATTGGCCTGCAAGACTAATGCAGAAATGGGATGTGGGGTGGCCATGCCTACAAATATCCTGCAAAGAAATAAAGGAACAAATGACAATATTAAGATAAATGAACTCAGTGAAGTAATTGAGTACTACATGAATTTTGGATGCTACATAATCATTTTCTGTTGATCTTTTTCTCATCATTATATACAATTATATATGTGTGGCTTCCTGCCTTCACTGCCACAGTTTAATGGTACAAACTTCAGGTACACAGTCCTTCCTCACTTTCTGTGCCCATTTCTCTGGCATAGATCATTGGCAGTAAATGCTGAGGGCTACTGTTTTTTAAGCAGTGAAAAATATAATGTTCCATATAAGGATTATCCATATGTAGTAATGCTAAAGTCCTTAACTCCTTGACCCTTCTGAGGTCACCCTTTTCTTCAATAACCATCCTGCGGGCTGGTCTGATGGTAGTGAGTTCTCTCAATTTCTACTCTTTACCCCCTTCTCACTATTGCACTTGCCTAGACTTTTTTTTTTTAAAGAGCAAAACCCCCAAATAGCAGTTGCATGATAAGGGATTCTTGACTATCCTTGACTAGTCTCTAAAAAAAAATAACCATCCCATATATTGTGGATAGTCCAGTGTGTTCTCCAATTTCTCAACAGATTCTAGCTTGAGACTTAGTTCTTCCCTTTTTTTCTTGCTCCATACTCTTGCTTCTGACCTTTCTCAGTTTCTTCTCTCCATCTGCACATTGCTTGTAAGCTACCCTAGCCCACTCTAGTCTGCTTTGTTACCAGATATGGACTCACCACCCTCTCCTTCATGACCATGCTCTTGTAATTAGCAGTGTTTTATTGCATTTTGTTGTTTTATATGCATAATATAGAGGAATTATAACGCAAAACAGGGAATGACTTAATATTGAATCAGTTATTGGAAATCTTCACCCTGTGGGGTCCTTAGTGGACTCACTAGGTAATTCTGGAGCCTGCTGTCTGCCCTCTAGACTCTAAGAAAGCTTCTTGTTTTCCATCTGTCTCTTCTATAGTTTGACCCTCCTGAGCCCTGCAGTGGTGGGGGGAACCCACTCCAAAATTCCTCTAACTTTATGATGCAGAGAAATTTGGCTCTCTCTTAGGCTCAGCCTCTCGTCCAGACTCTCCTGGGGTCAACCCTCACTCAGTTAAAAAAAAAAAAAGCTCATTGGATGCTTTCCCAAACAAAAGAGCAGTTTTCTTTTTGAGAGGATTTCTGCCACTCTTGTAGAGCAGCCAACTAAAACGGATGTCAGCTTAAATTTCTTTCTTTTTTTTTTAGTTACAGACATAGTTTCTCTAAAATAAGCTTACATAACGTTGTTTTGTTTTGTTTTATTTTGTTTATGGCCATATATAATGTTTTAAATAAAGTGATTTGACAGATGATTTAATAAAGAGATAGTCAAGGATGAAGGGCCTAGTTGTCAAAGGAGGTGATTCTATCCAAGCAGGAAAAGTTATAGACAGAAGAAGAAAAAGAGTTTGTGATTTTTATTTCTTTCTTCCAGTGCCCTCAGCAATGTGTGGAAGAGCATAGGTCAGACAAGCAGCAATAATTGTCTAACTCGTAGCTTCTCAAAGCCTGGAAAATAAAGCTATCCCTTAAGTAACTGAGGGGCAGAACCAGAGTCCACAAAGAAGAGATGAAGGTTCAATTGAGGCTATGAAGGGTGAGAAGAATTCCAGGCAACTTCTCCTATTCCAGTAATGCAGCTGAAGCTTGGGAAGCCAGAGGCTCTCAGAGGCAGGCACACTCCAAGTGTCACCTTAGGACTCCGTCAAGGACAATGATGGCCCTGAGAGGAAAGGGGAATGGGTTTTGCAGACTGTTTTAACTGCATGTCATTTATGTCCTCAATATTACTATATAATATCCGAATTGTATTTCAGGGATTCCTGGGAATTTTGAGAAAGGGCCATATATCATATGACAACATTTCATAAAATAAATTAGCTACAGAAATTCGCCAGGATGCTTACACAAGGCATGTGATTATTACAAATATATTTTTAAAAGCATGACTAGTTTTAGATGTAATCTCCTAACAAATTCGAACATTGCCTTAGGAAATCTCTATTCATGTATTTTGTGTACGTTGCCTCATTTTAAAGTAGATATGAAACAGTACTTAATAATAAAATGTTTGTAATAAGGTTTTGGGAATCAAAATAGAAAAACTTTTGGTGTAGTGAAGATAAGTTGTTCAATAACAGTAAAGTCATATGCATGTTTCTTGTTTTGAGTTTACTTTCTTCCACTACTTACAAAATTACTGATAACAAAACTTTC
Organism: Galeopterus variegatus; assembly: GCF_000696425.1. NCBI lineage: Eukaryota > Metazoa > Chordata > Mammalia > Dermoptera > Cynocephalidae > Galeopterus > Galeopterus variegatus. The sequence goes on from NW_007726513.1 coordinate 35,908, forward strand.
TACTTATAACTTCACTTTCATATACATTGTCAGCTGAATTATTTTTCTGTATATTACTACAATGGGATGAATAAAAAATCCAATCGAAGCTCTTAAATTTTTTTTAAAAGGATCTATTCATAGCATATACTTACTTTAGTTGCCTTAAGACTTTTCTGGAACATATCACAATGTGAAATGATGTGTGGTTATTGTCTTTTCCGCTGGGTGATCTTGCATAGTGGTAAAAATAGGCAAAGATACTCATACAACAAATGTCTATATTTATTATCTTTGGGTGATGGGATCACCAGTTATTTTTCTTTTCTCCATTGTTCTTTCTATTGTTTTCCAAGTTTTATGCATTGACCATTGATTAGTTCCAAGTGTAGAAAATAAAGCCCTAAATGTACTATAACAAAATATTAGTGAGTATTTTTATAACTTTTTGTTTGGGAAGGTCTTTCTAAGCATGATAGGAAAGTCAGAAACGATTAATTGGACAGCTTTCATATTAGACTATCTCTACAATATTAAAATTCAGTATGGCAAATGACCCATCAAGTTAACATAAAACAGTAACTGCTATGAAAATATTTGTAACATACATGACAAAAGTTAATATAATTAATAAATAGCTACTTTAAATCAACAAATCAGATGAATAACACAAAAGGAAAATGCCAAAGGACAGGAACAGATATTTAGCAAAAGAAATTCAATTACATCATATGAAATGATACACATCCTCACTGATTAAATATGCAAAATGAAACTTCAAATTAGTACTTTTGATCTTTCAAATTGACAAATACTTAAAACAATAAAAATACCTCGTGTTGACAAGATGTGGGATTAGATACACTCCTAATACACTGTTGTGGGAGTATAAATTGGTTTGATTTTTCTAGAGAATAGTTTGATATCCATTGAAATTAAAGTGTTCATAATCTTTGACTCAGCAATTCTAGGTTTATGAATTTATCCTATGAGGGAAATTTTAGTAAACATGCATGAGAGTTGTTAGTCCTATACTTGTGGTCTTCTTGGACTTATATATAGATAGAACCATGTGACTAGTAATTCCCAATGAGGTATAAATGGAAGTGGTGTAGGTCATCTCCAGGCTGAGGTGCTTATGAGTGGATGTGTGGGTCTTCTTTACACACTCTAGATTTTCCTAATCATGGACAGAGTGCAGAGGATTGTATCTGATAGACATTCAGATATATTTACTCAGACTGGTTGTGATGGTTAATTTTAGGTGTCAACTTGAACTTGACTGGATTAAGGAATACCCAGACAGCTGGTAAAGTACTATTTCTGAGTATGTCTGTGAGGGTGTTTTCAGAAGAGACTGGCTTTTGAATCAGTGGACTGAGTAAGGAAGATCCGCCCTCACCCCATGTGGGCGGGCATCATCCTGTCGTCTGAGGGTCCACATAGAACAAAAAGCAGAGGAAGGGCAAATTCACGTGCACGCGCTCTCACTCTCTTTCTCTTCTGAAGCGGGGTCACCCTTCTTCTCCTGCCCTCGGACATCAGAACTCCAAGTTCTCCAGCCTTTGGATTCTGGGACTTGCACCCGCAACCCCTCAGGTTCTCAGGCCTTCAGCCTTGGACTGAAAGTTACACCATTGACTTCCCCTCGTTCTGAGGCCTTTGGACTTGGGCTGACCCGTGCTACTGCCTTCCCCGGTTCTCCAGCTTGCAGATGGACTGTTGAGGACTTCTCAGCTCCATTATCACATGAGCAAATTCCCCTAATAAATCCCCTTTTATATATCTATATCTATGTCTGCTGTGGATTGACTTGTGTCCCTCAAAGTCCATGTTTTAGAAACTTAACACCCACTGTGACAGTGTTAAGAGGATGGGAAATCCTATTATGAAAATAGAAAGGTAGGGCCTTGAAGAGGTGATTAGATTGTGAGGACCTGGTAAATGGATTAATAAGTTGATGGTTTAATGGTGGCTGTGGGTGTGGCTCTGATGGCTTTAGAAGGAGAGTGCTTGAGGAGCTATACCTCCCTCTCTCTGCTTCTGTCATCTGCCATGTGACACTCTGTTTTGCTGTGAAGAGTCACTGCCCTCCAACGTTAGGCTCTAACTAGATGTGTTCCCTGGACTTTGTACTTTTCAGCCTCTGAAACTGTAAGCAATAAATATTGTTTCTTTATAAATTACCCAGTTTCAGGTATTTCTGTTATAAGCAACACACAGAAACAGACTAATATAATATCTATATCTATTATCTGTCTTATTGGTTCTACCTCTCTGAAGAACTCTGACTAATAAATACACTGGTATACATGCGATTTCATTCTGTCGAAAGATAGCTATTGCAGTACTATTTGTAATAGCCAGGAATCTAAAATAATCTAAATGTTCACTAATCTGCTGATTATAGAATAATGTGTATAGCATAACCTCATTTTTATAAAAATTATGTATGTGTAATTTCATAAGCAAACAGAAATAGCTCAAAAAATATCTGTCCACCAATGATGAGTGGGACTACGGGAGATATGCTTTGTCAATATATTTTTCAATTATTTGACTCTTTTACTGAGTTTCTTATTACTTTCATAATCAGTAAAAATAATATTCAATAAAAAATCATACACATAGTTTTGAAACTTGAGTTGTCTTGAATACTTCCTGGACAGGACAAAATAAAAGCAGATCATTAATAGTTCTTATGTGTAGATTTAAGTAGTGCATAGCAGTAATCAAAACAAACCAAACAAGAAAAGGCAAAATGACATATATGAAAAGGGTAATCGTGTTTGTCTTGAGGGGTGGAATGATAGGTGAATTTTGTTATTTTTGCTTGTGCTTTTCGGTGTTTTCCAAATGTTCTGTATCAAGCATGTAATACTTTTGTAATTAGGCAGAAAGCTAAAGTGTAAATGTTGCAAATGTAAGCAGAAAATGAGAGAGTTTTCAAATAAAACTATGCTCCTCTCTGAGCTAACTTTTCTTAAGCCAGGGCTGCATCCTTCAAAGATATAAAAACATTAACTTGACCTTCAACAGCCCTTGTACAGTGACATTTTTTCTAGCTCCTACCTGCTAAAATAATCTTTTTGCACACAATAATAGATTAGAACCTCAAGTAAATAAACAGACCTAGGGCCGACCCCGTGGCGCACTCGGGAGAGTGCGGCTCTGGGAACACAGCAACACTCCCGCCGCGGGTTCGGATCCTATATAGGGATGGCCGGTGTGCTCACTGGCTGAGCGCAGTGCGGGCGACACGGAGCCAAGGGTTGCGATCCCCTTACTGGTCATGAAAAAGACAAAAAATAAGATAAAAAATAAAAAATAAAATAAACAGACTTAGCTGGGTCTAATTCTGGAAGAAGTGATTCTAAGAATACAGGAACCCTCTTTGTTTAATGGATCTCCATGATATGGCTATTACAAAGAGTGAGAAGACGACAGACTGTATTATAATTGCTAGTACTTTGCTGGCAATTGCCAGCTAATTGTGGCTGGTCTGAAAAAGAGAAACCAGGGAAGACGATTCATGAACAGTACTTAGAGAAGCAAATTTTCATCCCCTAGGTTCATCAGAGTATGGCCATTACAAAGGGTGATTAGTCAAAACATTTCTCAGCCATTTCCTGAGAGAACTATGGAGCGATTCTACTTGAGACCCACAGTTAACTACAGGAGCCCAAAGCTGCAGTGTGCACTGTTTGCTGTCTCTACTGAAGCAGGCACCATTGATATGTACGTCGAAAACAAAGTGGTTCCTGTGCTAAAGCTGGAGGTTCAAATGTTCAAGGAACAACTTTCTATGTCATGGTTTGTACAAGTGGAGAAAAGAGTTCCTTGGTGGAAAACAAAAGGAAGTACAGAAGGTTCAAGGCAATAAGGAAAAGGAGAATCAAAATTAGTGTTCAGAAGAGGGTGACAATGAGTTCTTTCTATAAAGGGGAAGTCTGAGCTTCCCTGATCTGTGCAGGTGCCTTCAGGTGCTGAGGGTGATCAGAATGACTCCTGACAAATATTGACAAGAGGCACCTAAAAATAAAGAAGAAGCCTCTTCAAAATTGGTGTGCCCTTTCAGAAAATTCTGATTCCTCCAGGTCAGTGACTTTTTCCCCCAACATTAAATTTTGAAAAATTTCAAACATATAGAAGGTATAAAAATTTTATAGTAAACACCCACCATCTAGGTCCTACCATTAACATTTTACTACATTTGTTTTATTGTGTGTTTGTATGAGTGTGTGTGTGTAATCTCTGATCCTCTATCCATCTTATTTTTTGATACATTTCAAAGTAGGTTTCAGACATCGGTACACTTGTCCTTAAATATTTCAGCATGTGCAAGGGGTCTTCGAAAAGTTCATGGAAAGATTCATATTATCTTTTAATTATATTTTTCCATGAACTTTTTTGACGCACCCTCATATATCACAAACTAGAGCTGAATATTGGATTACATTTTTTTCTTTTAAGGTAACATTGACAAAGAATGAAACGCACAATTCTTAGGTGTACTATTCAATGAATTTTGACAACTGCATACACCTTAGTAACCTAAATGGTTATCAAGATGCAAAATATAGTAAAACCCCAGAATGCTCTCTCATACCCTTCTCAGATAACCCCCACCTCTTCCTCACCAGATGAAACCACTGTTCTATTTTTTTCCATCAACAAACAGTTCTGCTTTTTCTAAAACTTTAAATAAATGAAGTCATACAGTATATACTCTTATATAAGGCTTCTTTCTCTCAACATGTTTTTGAGATTCATTCCTGTTACTGCATATATAAATAATTCATTCCCTTTTTTTTGCCAAGTAGTATTTCCATAAAATAAATATAAGGGGTCTTCAACTTTTTGAAGACCTTGCCTATATTTGGCTTTATAAGAAATAAAAACTTACACCTTTTTATAAACTCATACCTTTTTACAAAGTATTTGTCCCAATTTACACTTTCACTACTGGTGTATGAGAATTCTAGTCTTTCTACATCCTCACCAACATTTAGTGTTGTCAATCCTTTTTAATTTTTGTCATTCTAGAAGGTGTGCAGTTATATTTCATTGTGATTTTAATCTGTATTTCCTAGTCCAGTGGTTTTCAAACTTTGGTATGCTTAAGACACTCCTGGGATGCTTATTAAACACTCTAGACTCCTGGACCCCAACTCGGGCATTTCCATTTGTATTTTTAGTTATTTATTGGCATTTGAATTTTTATTTGTTAATCTGGCAACCCATGCCCCAATACAGTTTTGAATTCAGTAGGTCTGATTGGGGAGGGGAGGTGTGTCAGGTATCTGCCCTTTAACAAGCTCCCCTGGAGAGTCTGATAAATGTGGCTCAAAGATCACCTCTGAGAACTGGCCTTCAGTAGTTGAAAAATTGATATTTGATATCTGATATCAGTGTGTGTTCCCTTCTCCCTGGCAACTGAAATTAGTTTAATTTCTTCCAATGAAACTGTTTAGTTACTTTTCATGCTTAATGAAACATTTATTCTGGTTGCTAAAGTTTTAAAAAATTGGGGGCTCAGCGATGAGCACATTATCTCATGTAGAATAAGAGAATCTAGATTCTCTGAACCAACTTCCAAAAGAAAGATGCTTTGAGAAACTGTGCTGAAAAAACCCATATTTACAGGTATCTGAAAACTGCATATTACTCTCAAAAATTGCCTAATGGGTCAGAGATGAAGAAAATAATTACCACAATTTTATTTTCATTAGTGGATTAATGTATTTGCTAGTTCTATGTTACACTAATATGGTTCTAGTGTACAAAAAATAGGGCCAAATAGCCCAATGGCAAGTGGTTAGAAAAATATTAGAAATACATAAGCATTTTATTATTACTGTATTGAGTGCAAAGAGTGAAGGAAAAAGAATAAAGCTGCTATTAACATAAAGTGACAATAAAGACATATTATACACAGGAAAGAAAAAAGAAAGACATGGACAATGAAAATAATAATAACAATGATGTTACATTTATCCAGTGCCTTTTAATCAAGAACTCAAAGGCATTTATGAGTGATGGCTCATTAAATCTCACAGCATCTCTGTAAGTTCAGCAGGAGAGGGAATGACACCATATTTTTTTCCAGTGGGGAAATAAAAGGATAAAGCCTTTAATACCATGATAGGTATAGAGGACAGAACCAATGACCGGAATAGAACTAAAGAGGAGCTCAGGTTCATAACTTCCTTTTATGTGTTCCGTTTCCCAAGCCCTGCTTGGTAAATTCATTCATTGCCAGAGTGCATCTTGGGTTGCAGAATTTGTAGCACCTTGAACACGCAGATGGGGTTCTTAGATTCAGCTAGGCATAGATGAATAATAGCACTGGTCTGTATTTGAAAAATGTTGACAGGCAGAATCCTCTTGAATTTTCTAGTTCATATTTCTATTTTCTCTAAACAAGCTCTGACTAAAGAGTACTATTTAAAGAGGGCAAAACAAAAGCAATCTCATTTCAGTTCTCAGGGCTTTACAGATAAATATCTTAATTAAACACAAAGTCCTGACTCCCCATTTCTGCCTTGAATGATTTCTTGCCCTTCCTCCCATACTGAACGTGTGTGCCTCTTTAAGAATTTGTCTGGCCTGGTGGGTAACCTGTACTGCTGAATGCTGAATGTCATCACAACTGCCTTTGCTAAGGCTCTCAGCCTGCTTTTTGGAGCCTCATCAGCTCTCAGACATCTGCAGCTCTGCATTGGTTAGAGCTAGACATCCCACTGAGAATTCTCTCCAGATCTCTGAAAAAAGAAACACTTTCAGGTACTTGGTTTGGACAAGAAGTCACTTTTCAGATCTGCTGTATTTACAGGCATCCGTGAAAATGTTTGCCATGATTCTGAAAATTCTGTTTGACAGGTAGGGACACTTATGCTTTTATCTGTGCACGAATTATTCAGTTTAAAATGAATGTATTCTCTCCCATTTGAAAACCTTGACAATTCTTCTTCCAGTAGGAATCTCCAGCTCTCTTTTCTCTTAACTCACCTCTGTGATTTTTGCTACCTTGATTAGTCTTTCCTTTTCTTATATCAAATTTTTACCTCTTCATTCTTTTAATCTAGCCAGTTTTTCCAATCAAGTTTAGAAAATGTCATGTTAGCTCTGGGCCATGCCATTTCTTCTCCTAAGCAGAATAGAAACATTGGATTTCCATCTTCTTTATAAAGTCTTTTGGGCCCTTCTTTATTTCTCATTCTTTAATCATCTTTGTTGCTCAGTATTAAACCTCTCCCAAGAGAAAATTATATTCAGTGAAATAAGCCAGGCACAGAAAGAGAAATACCACATGTTCTGACTTATCTGTGGGAGCCAATAAAAATAAATAAGTAAATACACAAATGAATGGGGTGGGGGCAGAAGAAGACACAACAATCACAACAATTCCTTGATCTTGTTAAGACAAGTGAACAGATATGATGTTAATGGGGGGAGGGGAGAGAGGGAGGGAGGAAAAGGAGGAATTGGTAAAGGGACACGAAAATCAACTACATTATATGTTGATAAATTAAAATAAAAAAAGAAATGGTTCTTTCTCTCCCAGTTCCCCATGACCCCCATAAGATAAAGAGACTAGAAAGAGATTGTACCTCCCTTGTCAGGGTCTGGTTTTCAGCATCATATATTATCATTGGCTTTGGTTCAGAGATCACCAAATGTACCATCAATTAATTTCCCCCCAAATGGAAAAAGTTTTTAAAGTACAGCCCAGCACCTCCTCCTCCTCCATTTCACTTTAATTTCAATTCTCTAACTACTGGTCACTTAACCCTTTAAGAAAGAACACCAAGTCAATGCTTTTGTGCTCAATTATTTGACTTTCAATCTAACATGAACCATTTACTGAACAAACGAGGAGGGAAACATTAAAAGCAAAAGCTATTAAAGAATTATAGACTTAAGAAGCTGCACAGTACCTGTGCATTTTGCTCTGTAGTCGAGGAACCTGTAAAATTGTACACACATTAGGAGAAAACTTTTCACCCAGCATGCATTGATTTAATGGCATAACTCCCAGTAATGCGAAGTATGGACCTTGATTCTTTGGGCACATTTTGTTGTTATTCTCTCTTTCTTAGTAGGACAGGGTTTAAACATATGCTACTGTGCATACACAATAGCTGCTTTTCACTTATGCTTTTATCTGTGCATAAATTATTCTCTCAGGCAAAAGATTAAAATAAATGCATAACAACTTTTTAGATTTGCTAATCCAAGTAAACTTCTCAGAGAAACTCAGACTTTGAAAAAGTCATTTCAAACCTTTTGACATAAACAATAAACACTAATAAAGTTTATTTCCTCCTACAATGAACAATGATGAAATGAGATAGACATATGATTTTTTTTCCCTTAGGAAGCCAGGTTGGTGCTGGGAGAAGCCAGTATATACAGGGCCATGCTTTGAGAACTGCTAGTCTACCAAACAGCCTTCCTGGAGCCCTCAGCTCAGAAACAGTGCTAGACCCTTTTCTGGGAAGAAGCAGCCACTGATTGGTCCAGAGGTGGACCAATATGCTCATTTCTTTTGCTATAGGGATTAGCCAATGAATAGCAAAAGAAGTACAGAGTATAGAAGCTAAGAGAAGCAGAAGTGGGGGAGAGAGAAGGGAAAGGAAGAGAAGGGAAGAGAAAGGAAGAGAAGAGGAAGAGAAAGGAGGGGAGGGGAGGGGAGGGGAGGGGTTGTGAGGGAAGGGGAGGGGAGAGAGAAACATGAGCTCTCGAGTGCGCAGGTCACTAATAGATGCAACATTGCCCCTAGAGCAGCCTTAACTGATAGTCTTTATGAGCCTCTTTTCCTTCAGGTAGCCTGAGGAGATTTTGTGGAACAAAATGATCCTGCCCTATGTAGAAATGATTATGGTTATGGTTGTTTTTCAGAACAATAGGTTTAGCTCTATGAGCTGCATGTAGTTGGAGCTATTGGAGCCCACC
>NW_007726513.1:46437-46754 GCF_000696425.1 Galeopterus variegatus
TTTACTTCCTGGAATGTATGTTAAGGACATAAACAGTGATGCAGACAAAGATCCATGTCAAAGACATTCCTCACAACCTTATTGACAATAGTTGCAGTGGACATGATGGATCAAGGCACAGCATCCTTCCAACCTTAATCTTGTCCTCTCTGTTCTGTGGAGTCTGGAAAGCTAAAACCTACACCATGCAGCCTCTCTTACACATAGGATCCATATGCAAACTAAGTTTCCCCCAGGTAGATGCACTTGCATGACATTTAGAGGGTGAAAGTGAAGCTGAAGACATCTTCCTATTGACCCAGGTTTTTATTGTTGTT
>NW_007726513.1:47574-47949 GCF_000696425.1 Galeopterus variegatus
CTTTCAAACCTCCTACAGTTTTGTGAGCTCCTACTCCCTGTATTAAATGCCCTTCTGCCTAACACAGGTAGGGAGGCTTCTGCCTGCTGGCTCTTGATGAGGATTGACTGAAATCTCCAGCAATAATGAAAGGTCTTATAGTGCATCCCTTTGATGGAACATCTTGCAGACATTAAAAATAATGTTTCAGAAGGAAATGTAATGACCTGCATGCTTATTTCATGCGGAACAAAAAGAGAGGAGGAGAGACAGAGAGAAAACAAGACAAAACAAAACAAACAAAAAAACAAAAAAAAAACTGCTGATAAAACATGATCTCAAAGACTGGGAAGAAACTGACTCCAAAATGTTAACAGTGGGATAACACTGGATAGT
>NW_007726513.1:48983-52052 GCF_000696425.1 Galeopterus variegatus
TAAACCATTGCCAACAGATAAAAACCCACCCTCTTGAATGCCAACAGTGAAGAATGTTCTACTTTCTTGGGTAATTTGTTTCTATTCCAGCTACGAAAATTATTTCTTCATCTAAATTTCATTTCTTATCCATTGTTTCAGCTTATTTCTTTCTGGTCTAGCCTTAATATTGAAGGATAACAAATGATCTGAAAGTTCTTTTAAAATATTTAAAATTTATTATTAAATTACCCTTTGATCTTTCATTTTCCAGGATAGGAAATCTGAGTTTCTTTTTCCTCTTTTTTTAAAAAGAAATTTATTTATTTAATATTATTATTATTACTATTTTACATTCAAAGATGTTGCAGAACACTGGGAGGGGAGGAGGGGACAGAGGTGGAGCTGTGGGGGTGGGCTGGCCCACGACTAGCGCCTTTACTGCCCTGGTTGCAGAGTGGGTGGCACATGGCTGGGGTCCATGGGCTCTCCACTCTGGCTCAGGAGCCTGGGGGATTTCTGGCAGTGGCTTGGTCATCGCTGGGCTAGATGTGGATGTCAGGGGCTTGGCTGAGGTCCTTGCCACCCTGCCCAGCTCAAGAGCCCAGGGGGCTTCTGTGGCAGCTTGGTTGTTGCTGGGCTGGATGTGGACATCAGGTGTGTGTGGCTGAGGCTGTCATTCTTCTCCTTCCCCAGCTTGAGAGCCTGGGGGCTTCTGGAAGAGGCTCAGTCCTCACTGGGCTGGATGTGGACATCAGCGGTGGCTGCAGTCCTCAGGCTCCCCTCACCCCAGTTTGGGAGCCTGGGGGCTTCTGTCTCTTCTAGGTTTTATACACGTTCTTTGGTGGTATTAGACTTTTACTGGTTAATAACAGAACTTTGTCTTTGATCTGTGGGTTTTTTGTTTTTTCTTTCAGTTCTGTGTTGGATTATTAGTTACCCCCACCACTTAAACTCTACACTGGAACTAATTTGTTGTCCTTTGCTTACTTCTAAAATGGGGAACTTCCTGTGCAGACCAGCACGTGAGCTCTGTGGTTGAGCTAAGTTGTTGCTTTGCTGCTGATTCCCTGGGGAAAGCTTTTTGTGCAGCTCAAGTTCTAATGGTTGACCTTTTCAGCACTTCTGGGTCTTGTGAGGTCCAATACACCTGGGTTGTGTGGAAACTCTGGTCTGGGCCTGAGTCTTTTCATCAGACTGCACCCCCTGCAGTTCTATGTTCCTGACCGGTCTACACTGAGTGGTCCTGTGCTGACTGGAGGGCAGAGCAGCTGTCCGTGCTGTGCCCCAGTGCTCCCCCAGCAGGCCAGCCTCCACCGTCCCCCATACTCCCAATACTTCCTGTGGGGTGGGCCATGCACCAGTCCCTTGTGGTGACTCACTGGCCCTTCAGTGGCTCCTTTTTTCAGCTGTCTGTGGCCCCTAGCTCCTATGTGGGTCCATGGGAACCCTGTCAGTGGTCTTGGTGGCCTGGGAGCCACCAAGGTGCTCCTCTCCCCTGCAGTCTCCGAGTAACTTCACACAAAAGGGCATCGCTGCGACTTTTGCCAGTTCTTGCTCCATGTGCTCACCAGGGCCGGCCTTGAAGTGGTCGGGGCTCAAAACAGTCAGACCAGTCCCTTCTTTCTTTCATCGTGGCTTCTCCTGCCTCCATGCACTCTGTAGGTCTTTCTTCTTCCTCTTCTCCTGAGCTCTAGTGTCCCCAGCTTGGCNAAGAGAAGGGAAGAGAAAGGAAGAGAAGAGGAAGAGAAAGGAGGGGAGGGGAGGGGAGGGGTGGGAAGGGAAGAGGAGGGGAGAGAGAAACATGAGCTCTCGAGTGTGCAGGTCACTAATAGATGCAACATTGCCCCTAGAGCAGCCTTAACTGATAGTCTTTATGAGCCTCTTTTCCTTCAGGTAGCCTGAGGAGATTTTGTGGAACAAAATGATCCTGCCCTATGTAGAAATGATTATGGTTATGGTTGTTTTTCAGAACAATAGGTTTAGCTCTATGAGCTGCATGTAGTTGGAGCTATTGGAGCCCACCCAGGGCTGGAGATGAAGGTTCTATAGAGTATCCCTTTAACTTCTACTCTTACTCTGAAAGGGGTAGAAGTGGTTACATAAGTTCTAAGAGTGACAGCTGCAGGATTTGTATAAAGAAGGGCTTAGGGCTACAGACTGAATAGATCCTTTGCAACCAGAGGGACTTGGCTTGAAGTCGTGTTTGCATAAGGAGAGACAACTTTTATTTAGATCGTATGTCTCATAGGTGTGGCTTAGAGGTGCTAATGGAAATTACAGGTGGAGAGATAAAGAAGCCACAGTTCATGCCTTCACCCTGCTGTTAGTTGCTAGTAAGGAAACGGCGTCTGTATCCCATCCTGTGCTTCGGCCTCCGCAGTTAACTGCTACTGCGGATCCTCTGCTCCCACCTCATGCCAGGTCCTTTCACTGCAGAGGCTCTGCACAGGGCCTCCTTGAAGTGCCTCTTTTGCTGACAAACAATATGATTAGCTATGTTATTGTCGAGGACTTCATTTGTAATGGATCTTTAGGGACATACATAATCTAATAAGTCATTTGAATATCCTAGAGAGAGTCTTGGTTTTTCTTATTAACACAGGGATAACCAGACTGTTATGATCAAATTTCCACTGTTAATAGTGATCTTGAATCTGAGGATCTTTGTTGAAGAGGTGGTATAAGTTTCATTTTGAATAAATCTATTCAGAAATACTGATTTACCTTACAGTATCATTGGAGAAATATTGACTTTTAAAAAACGAATGTCAATAAGATTTTTTAAAGAGTCTCAATAGTCAATACTGCTAAGGGTATAATGAGATTTTCACTTTCACCTCTTGCTTACTATATGAGGGGTCTTCAAAAAGTTCGTGAAAAGATCTGTATTATCTTTTAATTCCATTTTTCCACGAACTTTTTCAAGTACCCTCGTATATTTATATATAGTGATACAACTTTTCTTTTAAAGCAGCTTAGCAATATATGAATCCATCAAGAGTCTAAAAATTCTTTGGCTTAGTAATTTTACTTCCTGGAATGTATGTTAAGGACATAAACAGTGATGCAGACAAAGATCCATGTCAA
>NW_007726513.1:53526-54532 GCF_000696425.1 Galeopterus variegatus
ATCTCAAAGACTGGGAAGAAACTGACTCCAAAATGTTAACAGTGGGATAACACTGGATAGTGGGAATATGAGTGATTTTTATCTTATTTGTTATACTTTCTTCTATTCTCCAAAGGTTTAACAATAAACTTTATTGCTTAGGTAACCAGAGGAAACAAAAGTAATAAATACCAAGGATTTTTTAGACAAAGTAAATGCTAACTCCAAAAGATGTATGTGTTTTAAACATTGAACCTAATTGTTGGCTAAACTTATTCAAAAACTGTTAGTTGGAACTTTGTGTGTACTAGTCCTTAACAACTGTCACTTCTTTTCTGTACTGATTTACTCCTTGCATTTCACAAAATGTGCTTATTAAGACCGTGTACAATACATTTCACTGTTACATGAAAATGAGTTTTTCGGTTGATGGTCAAAAGAATTTCACATCAATATGTTCAAAACCATTCTCCTTTGTTTTTTATCTTGTATAAAGAATATTTTATAAATAAAAGTACTAGGTAATAGACAATAAAAGTTACTAGCGTTCAACGTGGTAAAGATCGAATCAGTTGACATTCCCAGTTAGATCTAAGTGACAGCCTTGGTATATGAGGGGTCTTCAAAAAGTTCCTTGAAAGATTTGTATTAGTTTTCAACTCCATTTTTCCACAAACTTTTTGAAAGTTTGCACTTGTACAGACTACCTCTGTTGGGGAGGGAAAGTAGTTATGGCCACTATGCTTTTATTCCTGATCTCGGCTTTAGATATAGTATTGTGATTATGATGGGTTAAACTAGATATTAAAGTTCTGATTAGTCTGTCATCAAAGAATCATAGATTTTAATTTAAAAATTTTGTCTTTCACCTACTCTGCTCCATTTAAACCATTGCCAACAGATAAAAACCCACCCTCTTGAATGCCAACAGTGAAGAATGTTCTACTTTCTTGGGTAATTTGTTTCTATTCCAGCTACGAAAATTATTTCTTCATCTAAATTTCATTTCTTATCCATTGTTTCAGCT
>NW_007726513.1:55206-99506 GCF_000696425.1 Galeopterus variegatus
CCACCACTTAAACTCTACACTGGAACTAATTTGTTGTCCTTTGCTTACTTCTAAAATGGGGAACTTCCTGTGCAGACCAGCACTTGAGCCCTGTGGTTGAGCTAAGTTGTTGCTTTGCTGCTGATTCCCTGGGGAAAGCTTTTTGTGCAGCTCAAGTTTTAATGGTTGACCTTTTCAGCACTTCTGGGTCTTGTGAGGTCCAATACACCTGGGTTGTGTGGAAACTCTGGTCTGGGCCTGAGTCTTTTCATCAAACTGCACTCCCTGCAGTTCTATGTTCCTGACCAGTCTCCACTGAGTGGTCCTGTGCTGATTGGAGGGCAGAGCGGCTGTCCATGCTGTGTCCCAATGTTCCCCCAGTAGGCCAGCCTCCACGGTCCCCCATACTCCCAATACTTCCTGTGGGGTGGGCCATGCACCAGTCTCCTGTGGTGACTCACTGGCCCTTCAGTGGCTCCTTTTTTCAGCTGTCTGTGGCCCCTAGCTCCTATGTGGGTCCATGGGAACCCTGTCATTGGTCTTGGTGGCCTGGGAGCCACCAAGGTGCTCCTCTCCCCTGCAGTCTCCAAGTAACTTCACACAAAAGGGCATAGCTGCGACTTTTGCCAGTTCTTGCTCCGTGTGCTCACCAGGGCCAGCCTTGAAGTGGTCGGGGCTCAAAACAGTCAGACCAGTCCCTTCTTTCTTTCATCATGGCTTCTCCTGCCTTCATGCACTCTGTAGGTCTTTCTTCTTCCTCTTCTCCTGAGCTCTAGTGTCCCCAGCTTGGCAGTCTTTGCTTTTTAATAGTTGTAAATTGGTTGATTGTGGGAGAGAGTGATGCTGGGAACCATCTATTCCACCATCTTGATTCTCCAGAAATCTGCTTCTATTAGCAGTCTTTTCACATTTTCCCTCATTTCTTTCACAGTCCATGGGGGCATGCCTCTGTTGTATCTAGTCCCCAGCATAGAAATATACAAAAGTACAAAGGATCAGGTTCCTTCTATCTGTCACCGCTCCATGAGCACATGACTAAATAACTCTGAACTCTCTATTGGCTAGTAAAGGAAGAATAGAAAATGGTAGCCTCTTCTTTGTCTACTTCCCTGGAGATGAAATGGGGGAAGAATATAAGAGAGAAAGTAAGAAGGAGATTTCCAAATAGACCAGAAAAAGAAATATCTTTGACAGGATAGAGGAGAGGAAGAGAAACCAAGTAAGCCATGCAGATCCATATCTAAACTGTGGTTATCCTGGGTTAAAGAGTTTGTGCCCTATAAACATGTCCATTGCCATAGTTTCTGTTCTCCATAGTGGAGGCTTAAATCCTAAAACTAAAAATGCTGACATATTTTCAGGCAATTTTGCTTAGAGTGGGAACTTCCATGTAGCCATCTTTCTCCCTGGTATGATATGTCACAAATTCTTTGATGTCGGTCTCCTGCAGACCTCTCCTCAGTGTGTAAACTCTTTACAAGCAGATGCCAACATAAATGAATGCAAAGGAGGGAGAAAACATGTTGCTTGGGATAATCAAGGAAAGTTTCATGGATAAGGGGGATTTGGGCTGGGCTCCAAGAGAATGGGTATGATTTGACTATTGAATACTAGGGAATAGGGTGACTTGCATGAGCAAATCAATTAAATTCTCCACACTGGCAACGGTCAGCTAATGGCCAGTCTCTAGTTCACATCCTCCCAGATATGTATGTGAAGACTACACCAGAGTTTGTTGGTGAAGTGTCTCAACCATATCTTTCCACTTGATTAATTGAATTGTCAACTTCTTTTATTTTTCAAATATAACTTTTAGAAAACCTAATTTTGTTAACATGAAGAGAAAAACACTTTTTAAGTGGGGAAAGACAATTCCATAATTTTATTGCTTTATCTAATAAAATCCTTTTTTTTCTCAGACTCACAAAATCAGATTATGTTAACTATGTACAAATGAAAATCTCACAAAATACTTTAGAGTCATTGCTAAAGAAATGAGCAAACTGAGATGGTATGGGGTGAAATATATCCCCTAGAGAAAAATAACAAAACAAGAGAAAGAAATGTAGCTAAAGCTGCCATATGTCAATAAATGATTCTGTGCCACACCATGTGGTAATAAGGATAAGCACTGGCTGCCAATTTTTACAGAGAAAATCATGAAATCAGTGCCAGATAAAGGTTGATTTATGAGTTTGGAAGGATAAAAAACTGTGAGCTTAATGCAGAGCACAAGGGTTTTCTGGATTACAAATACCACATGACAGAATTATTTGGTAACTAAACACTGACTGGCTTTTCTTTAACATAATCTCTTCTCCATCTTATTTCCAATAAAAATTAGTGCAGCATGCACTTTTGGAAATTTTTTATTAATTCCAGAACAAATTTTTCAGAAGAGTTCAGAAATTAGGAGAAAAGAGAAATGGGGCCTCTCCAATATGTTTTCTGAAATTCATGGAACCTTAAGGTATCTGGACTGTGGTTTCTATTTTTTTATTGCAAAGCATTGTCAGTCTATTTGGCAACAATGGTGATTTGCAGCGACAGCTAAAAATACAACTGAAAAAAGTAAATTGGAAAAGTACTTAATGTTTGTGGTAAATGGAATCTAAATCATTCTTTCAAGGAAACTACCACAATTTCTTGTTTTTGAAGGAACAAGCACAATGCACTCTAAAGTCAGACAAATGAGGTTATCTAGGGAAAATCACAAGCAAACAGCAAAATCCTGATATTGTTTATTTCTTGTAGACTGAACAAACTGCTCTTTAGAAACAAGTTAAACTTGCCCTTAACAGGAACTTAGTCAGGGTACCCGGGATCCATTCCTTACCTTTCAGGTTAGCATCAGGTGTCCCTCCAAACATCCCTTGGTGCCACTGTCAGAGTCAGAATTTGGGGATGGATAGACTATTGTTTCTGACTGGTCAAAAACATCTCATGAGTTCTTGCTGTTCTGAATGAGGGAAATTCAGCAGGAGAATCCAGTCAAATTTGGAAAGGACAGACATAATTGCACATCCGCATTGGTGTCCTCATCTCTTCATTCCTGCCCGAGGATGCTGTCAGCAGAATTCCACCACAGCCTCTGAAATTGCAGGTGCAGTTTCATGCAGCACCAGTTATCAATCTCTGTTTTCTTTCTTTTACAATTAGGGATAAAGAATGAGAACCCGCCAGAGAGTACGTATTATTACAACTGATTTTAATGTCAGTTTATCCAGTTCTGCAAATGCTTTCTTCTTAAATATTTTATCTACTTTTTTCTGTTTTTAATACAATTTTTTATTGAAACATAATTGATTATACATATTTGTAGGGTACACAGTTGACTATCAGTATTTGTGTACAATATGTAATAATCAAATCAGGATAGTTGGCATATTTGTCATTATAAAATGTACTCATTCTTTGTGTCCATTAACAAATTTCTCTCTAACCTTCCCTCCTCTCATGACCACAGTTCTGTTCTCTCCTTCTGAAAGTTCAGCATATTATTGTGTGTGGTTTCTTCTTTCTTTCTTTGCTCCTACGTACAAGTGAGGTCATACAGTATTTCTCTTTATAGGCCTGGTTTATTTCACTTAACATATTTTTCTCCAAGTTCATCCATGTTTCTGCAAATGGCAGAATTTCATTCTTTTTTTATGGCTAAGTGGTATTCCATTGTGTATATATACCACATTTTCCTTATCCAGTCATCTGCTGATGGACATTTAGATTAGTTCCAACTCTCGGCTACTGTACAGAGAGCTGCAATAAACATGGGAGTGTAGATTTCCTTTTGACATGATGATTTCCATTCCTTTGGGTATATACCCAATAGTGGGATTGCCCGATTTTATGGTAATTCTATCAGTAGTCATTTGAGAAAACTTTATACTATTTTCCATACAGGCTGTATTCATTTACAGTACCAACAGTGCAGAAGCATTCTCTTTCTCTGCATCCTCACCAGCATTTGTCATTTTCTGTCTTTTTGATGATAGCTCTATCTACTTTTCTACTGCCCCCAAACATGGTGGTATAAGGAGGCTTGGCCAACAGATTCAGGGCATCCACCAGACACAAGACTAGTGCCTAACATATAGGAGGTGCTCAAGAAACATTTATTGAATGAATGAATAAACCCTATTTGTAAGATACATAAAAAGTGTCCCAGAGTAGCCAGACACTGGACTTCTGGGCTTCTGTACCTCATGTTACTCTTAAACTCATGTTTCCAGTGGAGACTTGCAATCTCCCATTTCTTGACTAGCTTTGAAGGCAGTACAAAACTTATTAGAGGAGGAAAGTAATTTTTGGCAGTAAACACCAGCTATTAATATAATGCAAGGCTCCTCAGAAACTTAGGCAACAGGTTTAACTGATGTTAATTTAATCAGTCTACTATCTAAATGTTTGCCAACCAGGGCATCATTTTTTAGGCTCAGGTATGTTACGTACATTCCTTATGTTACATATAAGACAATTTGTTTACATTTTGTCTTCTTATCCTTATGCATTGTGATTTGTGAAGAGGTAAATTTAAGATAGAAATGAGCGAAACAATGAATGTAAATGTAAAAATCCTCAAGGAAATACTAGCAAACCAAGTTTAGCAGCACATTAAAAGGATTATACACCATGACGAAGTGGGATTCGTCCCTGGGATGCAAGAATGGTTCAACATGTGTTACCAATTAATGTGATACACCACATTAACAGAATGAAAGATAAAAAATCACACCATCATCTCAATTGATGCAGAAAAATCATTTGATAAAATTCAGTGCCTTTTCATGATGAAAACTTTCAACAAACTAGGGATAGAGGGAAATTACCTCAACATAATAAAAGCCATATATATTAAGTCCAGAGCTAACATTATACTCAATGGTGAAAACTAAAAGCTTTTCCTCTAAGATTAGGAATGAGGAAAGGATGTCCACTCTTACCACTTCTATTTATCATAATACTGGAAGTCCTGGCTAGAGCAGTTAGGCAAAAAAAAAAAAAGGCATCTAGATCAGAAAGGAAGAAGTAAAATTGTTCTTGTTTGCAGATGAAATGATCTTATATGTAGAAAATCCTGAAGACGTCACAAAAAAATTGTTAGAATTAATAAATGAATTCAGAAAAGCAGCAGGGTGCAAGATCAATGTACACAAATCAGTTGTGTTTGTATACACTAGCAACAAACTATCTGAAAAAAAATTAGGAAAACAACTCCACTTATAACACAAATCAGTTGTGTTTGTATACACTATCAACAAACTATCTGAAAAGAAAATTAGGAAAACAGCTCCACTTATAATGTCATCAAAAAGAATAAAATACTTAGGAATAAACTTAACTGAGGAAGTGAAAAATTTATACACTGAAAACTACAAAACATTGAAGAAATTAAAGAAGATATAAACAAATGAAAAGATGGCTCATGTGCATAGAAATGTTCATACTAACCAAAGTGATCTACAGATTGAAAGCAATCCCTATCAAAATCCCATAGTTTTTTTAGACAAATAGAAAAAACAATTCTAAAACTCATATGGAACAACAAAATACCCCTAATATCCAAAGCAATCTTGAGAAGGAAGAACAAAGCTGGAGGCATCACACTTCCTGATTTCAAAATATGTTACAAAGCAACAGTAATTAAAACAGTGTGGTACTGGCATAAAGACAGACATATAGACCAATGGAACTGAATAAAATGCCCCAAAATAAATCCATGCATATATGGTCAACTGGTCTTCAGCAAGGGTGCTGCAATGGGGAAAGGATAGTGTCTTTAACAAATGGTGTTGGGAAACCTGGATGCCCACATACAAAATAATGAAATTGGATCTTTATCTGACACCATACACAAAAATCAACTCAAAAGGTATCAAATACTTAAATGTAAGACCTGAAACTGTAAAACTCCTGGAAGAAAACACAAGGGAAAAGTTTCATGATATTGATCTTGGCTGATTTCACGGATATCACAGCAAAACTACAGGCAACAAAAGCAAAAATATACAAATGGGACTATATCAAATTTAAAAGCTTCTGCACAGCAAAGAAAACAATCAACAGAATGAAGAGGCAGCCTATGGAATGTGAGAAAATATTTGTAAGCCATATATCAGATAAGGAGATAATTTAAAAATATATATAAGAAACTCCTTATAAGTCAATAGCAAGCTCAACTTAATTAACTCAATAGCAGGAAAAAAAAAGTAAAATAAAATGGGCAAAAGATGCTCAATACCACTTAATCATCACGGAAATGCAAACCAAACCACAATGAGATACCATAACCTTACCCCCACAAGGATGACTATTATACATTAAAAAGAAACAAACAAAAAAATAGACAACAAGTTTTGGCAAGGATGTGGAGTAATTGTAACCCTTGGACACTGTTGGTGAGAATGCAAAATGGTGTAGTCACTATGGAAAACAGTATGGAGGTTCCTCGAAAAATTAAAAATACAACTACCATATGATCCAGCAATCCCATTTCTGGATATTTATCCAAAAGAATTAAAATCAGGATCTTAAAGAGATATCAGCACTCCCATGTTTATTACAGCACTATTTACAATAGCCAAGATGTGGAAACAAACTACTCTTTCACTGGCAAATAAATAGATAAAGAAAATGTGGGATAATAATACAATGGAATATTATTCAGCCTTAAGGAAGAAAATCCCGCAATCTACAATAACATGAATAAACCTTGAGGACATTATGCGAAGAGAAATAGCCACTTTCAAAAGGACAAATACAGCATGGTTCCACTTATATGAGCTATCAAAACTCATAGAAGCAGAGAGAAGAATGGTGGTTGACAGGGACGGGGGGAGTGGAAATGGGAGTTGCTAATCAACAGGGTAGAGTTTCAGTAATGCAAGATGAATAAGTTCTAGAGATCTGATGTCCAACATTGAGCCTACAGTTAATGATATTGTAATGTACCCTTAAAAATGTGTTGAGGGTAGATCACATGTTAAGTGTTCTGACCACAATAAAATATAAATAAAAAAATTTTTAAAAAGCCAAGAAATGAGCAAAATAAGTAGACTGTGTATGAGTGAATAACATTCTGGTTCTCAAACTTCTGGGGAAAATGTTAAAATTCACTGTCCAGGTCTCTACCTCTTAAGATTCTGATTCAGTCTGGGATAAGATCCTGGAATCTGCATATTAACAAATCCAAGCAACAGATGCAGAAGGCCCATGGACCTTATGTTAAGAAGCACTGGTGAGAATGAAAGGGCCTTGGAAAACATATGCAAGAGAAAATTTTAAAGTGTTAGTAAACTTTGTATAGTAATAGTTGACACTCATTCACCAGCTTCTGTGACCCAGACTGATATTCTAGGTCACCTTATTATCCCATTTTCCAGGTGAGGAAACTGAGATGCAGAGAGAATAGTAAATGGCAAAGCCTAGACTCAACACAGGGCGAGCTGACTCACTGTCCACTCTGTGGACCCTATCTTACCCTGCCTTTCCTACTACTAGTCTGATTCCAGTAGATATTCCAGAAGTTGTAACTTGTCATGCTTCTGGGAATTCTATGTAGCACTGTAATTTCTGTTATTATTCAGGTTTCAATACATTTGTAGATGGCAAGTCTTCAATGAATGTGAAACAAAGTCGGGATGTAAGGGCCTTTAGGGACACATTCGCGCATGTCCACAATGTGCTGCATGCTTCTTGGTTATAGGCTGAGCCCCGGGCAGGCTGAAACAGGGGCCTGATCCAGTCTAATAGTTTTTATGTTCTTTGCTTTTTATGTTGATTAAAGTTTTAGCTGATTCAGGAGGAAAAAAAGCACTTGAGGCGCATGTCCACAATGTGCTGCATGCTTCTTGGTTATAGGCTGAGCCCCAGGCAGGCTGAAACAGGGGCCTGATCCAGTCTAATAGTTTTTACGTTCTTTGCTTTTTATGTTGATTAAAGTTTTAGCTGATTCAGGAGGAAAAAAAGCACTTGAGAATGGAGGGTTATCATTCAAATTGTTTGGTATTAGGTGACTTGGAATGCTAGTGCTGCTGAAGCAAAGATAGATGAGACATTGGTTGATTAACAGAATTTTGACTAAATTAATCAGACATTTGAGCATTATGAAAAATAATCATTTTCCTTTAACACTCAATTATTGCCTTTTAAATGGATAAGCTAATATGAAAGGAACAAGTGAGACCTTACCAGAGACTATGATAGGTAACATAAATACATACATATGTCATAGTACAGACAAAAAAATGACTGATTTACACATTAAAAAGTATTTTAATTATTTATTTATAATTCACTGTTTAATCAGTAAGTTTTACAAATAATTAAAGTATGTAGATTACTTAAAAGGACTCTCCTACTTCTCCCTTATTTCTTCATGTATTTTTTTCCCTTCTCTTTCTCTCTTCTCTCTTCTCTTTTTCTGTAACCGCTGACACTTTAATGTAGAAAATAGGCTCATTCATCTTATCTTCTAATGAGCTTTGATTGTACAGTATAAGAAAACCTATGGTCTGGAGAGGAGAGTTAATGTTGGATCCTAAGAGCCCCAGCATTTGTACTTTTGACTCTGTCATGTTTTATCATGTAACAAAAGACATAAACCAACAAAATTTACTATCGATAGAAAATACCTGTAACTGTTTTGTTAACCCAAGAGTTGACCCCTTTACATGTAATTTCAGGTTTAAAATCAGATCAAAGGCCACAGCTTGGGTTATGTATGCACTGTGACCTTCTTTACCGTCTCTGAGCTCCCTCAGGGAGTGGACAGGTCTTTTTCATTGTCATCACCTCATGCCCAGCAAGCTGCTGGCACAGGGTTTGAGGATGAACTTTTTATACTATGAGGAACTCGGCACTGTGACCTTCTTTACCGTCTCTGAGCTCCCTCAGGGAGTGGACAGGTCTTTTTCATTGTCATCACCTTATGCCCAGCAAGCTGCTGGCACAGGGTTTGAGGATGAACTTTTTATACTATGAGGAACTCGGGAAACTTGGCAACAATATCTTATCTAGTGAAAGGTGATTTGGCACTTGTCATGTGCCATCTTTTTAGAGAATCAGTGTGCTTTTCTGGACAGGATACTGGATGTAGAGTCAGGAGACAGGAGTTTGTTGCTTCTGTGACCGTAAAAACTTCCCAGATCATGCTGGGCTCAAGTTTACTCATAAGTAAAATGCTTGAGCTAAGTGGTGTTTTTCAGTCTCTTCCAGATTTAAAACTTATGTTCTAAAATTAAAGAAAATGTATCTTCCGCTATGTCTTTTATCTTTTTCTTTTGAAATAATTTGAGAATTACAGAAGAGTTGCAAGAATTGTACAAAACTCAGCCTGTTTACCCTTCACCCAGGTTCACCACTTGTTAGCGCTGGCCTCTTTTGAGTTACCACACCCCACCTGCCTCTCTCTCATCTCTCTCCCTGTACGTACACACTACAAACCCCCACACATATATGATTTTTGCTCTGAAACATTTGAGAGTTAGTTGCAGACATAGTGCCCCTTTACCCCCATAAATTTCAGAATGTATTTCCTAAGTACAATGATGTTTTCTTACATAACCATGATACATTCATCAAACTTGAGAAAGTTAACATTGATTCAATACTATTATCTAATCAATAGCCCACATTTAAATTTTGCCAGTTGTCCCAATAATGTTTTCTATGTCAACTTTTCCTCCTGTTCCCGGACCCAATCCAGGATCACACATGGCATTTAGTTATTATCTCTCTTTAGTCTCCTTGAATCTGAAACAGTCCTCAGTCCTACTTCAACATTTTTGAAATTTCAGGCCAATATTTTGTAGAAAGTCTCTTAATTTGGGTTGTCTGATATTTCCTTGCAATTAGGTTCAAGTTATGCATTTTTGACAGGAATATTATATTAAGTGACATTGTGTTCTTCTCAGTGCATCACATCAGGAGGTACATAATATCATGGTGTTAAAAATTTTTAAGATGTGAACTTCATGGGGGAAAATTTTTCCATTCTCACTGGATTTAGACTCTGTCTATAAGACCATAAACAAATGGAAATATTTACTAAATAACCCAGATACTGGAATTCTCTCCATTAAGTAACTGATTGCCTGTATATTTCAGTTTCCATCTAAATAATTTTATTTGCATGTTAGACAGACTTAGAATAACTACTCCTATGCTCAACTAAAGAAATCTCATTAAATTTGAAAAGTGTTTGTAAAGAATGTCAAGAGGATTCAAATGGCATTATTCTGGAGCCCACATGTTGACATGATTTTTTTTTGGAAGAAAGGAATCTGAAGATCACCTAACTACCATTATGACAGGCAAGACTGTGAAGGCTAACCAGAAAACCAGGCCGAACGATGGTAGAACAAGAACACAGCTCTCCTGACCCTTACTTCAATACTTTTTCACTGCATTGTTGCTCCCCTGAAGCACTATTTGAAAGCAAGTCTGGCTTGAAAAAAAAAAGGGAAAAAAAGAAGAAAGCAATTAGTAAATGACTATATACATTTAACAAATTTCATAGTGCCCTCAGAATAGCACCATGGACCAGTTGCAATGATGATGCCCCTAATAAAAATAAAAATAACCACCTTGGATTCACTGGTCCACTTTGGATCACTGTAGTGTTACTGCTAAGCAGTAGATGGCACTGTTAATATACATTGATTTCATTATTAAAATCTGGAAAAGGGAAGTAGTATTCCAGAGATTTACTATGTGGTTGTTCCATCTAAAGCTAGTGACACTTCTCTTATTTGATAAAGTCCTATCAACTCTGTGATTGCTATGATATTTATTTTCATCTCTCCTAACATGATTTAACTGTGGAGATTTTGTTTTTTGTCTTATTTTTCCCCTCATTTACAAATAATGTAACTTGTAAACTTTGCTTCAAGGGTTTGGTTCTTCATTTGGTATTGGGAAGTCATTTATTATTTATCTTACAATTGACACCAGAGACTTGGGAGGATATAGGTCTCTCTAACTATAGCCCTTATATATTTCTTAGTTAAAGAAATATGCTTTAAAGCATTTCATACATTTGACCTGTTTATATGATGCATACATAGAAAAAAAAATTTTAATGCACTCATTTTGTTTGATATCTGATTTACTAGTTTAAAATAACTAGATAGCTGATTATTTTAGTTTTCATTTAGATAAAAAATCATAAAGATATATACATGTTTCATATTTCATGACATCACTTTTTGTTTTGGGGGGAATAAGTGAGCAAGATATTTTATAAGTCACACACATAAGAAACCTCAAAATATTTGGAAATAGCAACATCTCCATAATCCTTAATTAATTCAGGCCTTGATTATTTGCATCGAATGCAAACCTTTACTGTCTGATCATATCACTTTTTAAACACCTCACTTAAATTGTGTAGATAAAAATTATATTTTGTCTCTTTATAAATAAAAAAAGCCTTGAAGAATTAATTAAAACTATATTTAACCAAATGCTTCAGGTGAGAAAAATCATATATAATGAAATGATATTAAAATTTTTTTCTTTAAAAAAATAAAATAATTTAGTTTTCCATCTCAGGGTGAGAGAAGTTACACCTTCTAGAACCATGACAACATATGAAATGTTGACATCTATTATCAACCTAATTAACTATTTGCTGTTCAAATTGTGGTGAAAGTACATTGAGACTTCCTTTGTACTCTTATCGCTTGTTTAATACCAAATTGCCTGGCATCTGTGTATCAAGGCTTTGATCTAATACTCTATCAGTTGTTGGCTCAGGCACAAGAGACAGCAGAGTACACAAAGCTGTCGCTGCAGACTCCAGGGAAAAAGAGGCTGTTGATATACAGCCCTGATTAGCTAAGTCAGTCAATATTTGCATGATGCAATGATAATGCCTTCTTTATGTTAGATTGTTATTTCACTGAAGCAAGTAGGAAACTTCCTTTTCAAGTGCTTGATGTGTTTTTCATAAATTCTCCTTTCCCCCCACCCCGGTACATATATGGCATATTTTCTTTCAACTCTCTCCATTTCTCTTCCTGTCTTCAACATTTGAACAAACAAATGCAACATAATAATACATATTCTTGAGGAGTGCATATTATTTTTCAAGATTTATATGTAAAGGAATTTTGTTAAAGTTATGATCTTGCCTGCAATATATCAAAATCTTAGAATCAGAATTGCCTGTTTCATTATTATGTACCTTAAATATAAAAGCTGTCTGTTTATTTCTATTTTCTATCCTCTAATCTTCAGTTAGGTGATTTGTAAACTCAAAACACTGATGTCTTGTTCCATTTTCTAGTATAGATCTCAGCCTTTTACATTTTTTAACGCTACTCAAAAGTTATGAGAAATGAATTTTATAATATTAATATTTGAATGAAGGCAATAGAAAGCTATGTTGAACTCCTATCAAAAGTTGAAAATTTCTCTATCATTGTCCTATTTCATATTATTTTAGAACTCTTGGTCTTCGTAATGAGGATTTGATATTCATAAGATTCTGTTTATTCTCAGCAAATATTTCCAATCACATTCTATTATCTGAGATGCTCTTTCTCCCTGCAACCTTCTTTCTACTTATTTTTAATATATGAAAGGGACTTGATGGTGATAAAAACAGCCAGACTGGTATACCCTTTAAAGTCATTCAATCATCATTTATAGAGTAACCTTATGGGACAACTATTGTGTTATTTTCTGGAGAGAATAAAAACAAACAAAACAGTGTTCCTGCCTTCAGCGAGTGTATATTTCAGTACATGAGTTGACCTATAATCTTAAATAGGTAACATGAAGAAATAAAGGGATTATAATAAAGTTCTTATTATCAATACACTGGGTACAGAGGAAGAAGGGGTCAATTCTACCTGGGCTTGATGGTCTGATGGGCATGTAGGCAAAGGGAGCACAGGAAAAAGCTCTTCTGCATAAAGAAGAGCATCTAGGCAAAAAAGCAAGGTGAGCAAAGGTAAAGAAGTAGGGAACAATCAGGACATTACGGGCAATTTAATTAGTAGGAATCTATAGGATTTGTTGACAGACTGACTATGAGAGATGCGGGATAGCAAAGAGTCACAGGTGACTCCCAGGATTATAGCTATGGCCACTGGGTAGATAGCAGAACCTTCATCAAGACAAAGAATAGAGAGAAAATAACATGTTATTGAGACTTTAGGAATGCCTGTGGAGTGTCCTGGTGCAGATGTCAGAAGAAAGGCATACGAATCTAGAGTTCAGTAGAGGTGTCTGGGATGAAGATTTGATTATTTTAGAATCTTGCGCCTGTGTAAGTAGGAATTAAAGCCATAGGCTGAGCTCACCCAATGAGATTGTGTAGAGTAAGAAAGAGAAGGACAGGCAATAATCCTTGGGGAATATCAACTTTAAAGGGTCAATCAAAGAAAGACTAGTGAGCAAAGAGACTGAGAATTAGAAGGAAAAACAGGAGTGAAGAGTTTAAGAATCTAAAGGAAGAAATAATATCAAGAAAGGCATGGTCCAAAGCAACAAATACTTCAAGGGCAAATAGAAAAAGTGCTTAAAAGATTTTGATGTATATGACAGGTGTTATTGATGACATCTACCAGAAGAGTTTCAATGGAATTGAGGATGGAGTGAAGGTAATAAGCCACATTACCGAAAGTCAAAGAGTGAACAGGAAATGAGAAACGTCTCTCAATAGAGCTGAAAGGGAATTTATGGTATTGCTGGGTCAAAATGCATGTCCATTTTCAATATGGATAGATAATCCGATTGCCTCCCTCTAAGAAGTTACAGGCATTCGCTTCTACAATTGTGTGTCTACCAGAAGAGTTTCAATGGAATTGAGGATGGAGTGAAGGTAATAAGCCACATTACCGAAAGTCAAAGAGTGAACAGGAAATGAGAAACGTCTTTCAATAGAGCTGAAAGGGAATTTATGGTATTGCTGGGTCAAAATGCATGTCCATTTTCAATTTGGATAGATAATCCGATTGCCTCCCTCTAAGAAGTTACAGGCATTCGCTTCTACAATTGTGTATGAGATTATCCCATTTTCTACCCCTTAACAATTATATACTAACATGCTTTCCAACCTTTGCTAGTCTGATGGCAAATCCTCTTTAATTTGCAATTTCCTGACTATTAATGAGGTTGTACATCTTTTCAAATACAATTTTTTAGCTCTTCATATTTCTTCATCCTTGTCTTGCTTCTTTATAATCTTAGTCTATTTTCCTATTGTTTGTTATTTCATTAATTTGTAAGACCTCTACAATTTTTGATATTTATCTTTTTTTTGCTGTAGATGTTGAAAATGTTTTCTTCCAGGCTATGGTTTGTATTTTAACTTTGTTTATGGTGTCTTTATGACAATCATGTCTGTCAATCTTGATCTTTATAAAATTTAAAAATATTCTCATTTATTTTATTCCAGAGCTTTAAAGACTTTATTTATCACAAGTGACTTTTTATTCCATCCAGGATTTATGTGTGACAAAATATAGTGCACNTATTTATCACAAGTGACTTTTTATTCCATCCAGGATTTATGTGTGACAAAATATAGTGCACAAACTTTATTCCTTTGAAATGGTTGCCTGACTTTCCCAAAACAATGTATGGATTATCCATTCTTTTCCTGATGGTTTGAAATGCCACTTTTATTATATACCAAGTTCCATATATATAAGACACTATGTTCAGATTTTCTATTTGTTCCATTAGTGCATTTGCTTACTCCTGCACTGTGTTCATACTGTTTTAAATAATAGAGTTTTATACTATGTTTGATATTGGTAGGATAAATGGTCTCCATTTTTCTTCTTTTTTCAAAATTTTGAAGTTTTATTCTGGCTCATTTTCTTCTTTAAATGGATTTTAGAATCAGCTGATCAAGTTCTTGGGTCTTACGTATTTCTTGTATTTATTTCTAATACTATAGTTTTTGCTTCTTTTGTGCATAAAATCCTTTTTCCATTGCATCCGTTATTTTACATTTATCTATTAGGAATGTGTTTGGCCACAAGCAACAGAAAACCCAACAGTGACTTAAAGGAACAGGAGGTTATGTTACTCACATAACAAAAAGACTAAAGGTAAGCAACTGCCAGTGCTGGTTTAGGAGCCAGATGACAGCAAGAGATGTGTCTCTTTTTTTGCTTCTTGTGGCCTTATCTTCAAAAGATGCCTGATGCAGCTCTAGCCCTGGTCAGCATTCTAAGATGAAGGCAAGGGGGAAGATAAAGTTGTGATGGAATGCAACTTTACAGGTATCAGGAATGCAAAAGCCTCCTCAGGAGGCTTGGCCCTCTTCTCACCAGCTAGCCAAAACCATGTCACACAGCCACCTCCTAGTGGCAAGTGATGCATCAAAGGAGAAGAGGGATAAGAATGGGTGTTAGGTCAGCCAAACAGTGTCCTCCTAGGTTATAGTAAAGCTATTGATTTGCATTCATTGATCTGATATGAGCTGCCTTACAAAACACTCTTATTTATCTTAGTAATGTTTCAGTTGATTCCCTTGCATTATCTAGGTAGACTGTATGTCTACATATGACCATCTGTCTCTTCCTTTCTGATAGACATATCTCATATTTTCATTTCTCTCTCTCTTTTTAAAAAATGATTGTTCTTTTTGGTCTTATTGTACCAGGTAGTATCCTGTCTTAGTTTATGGATGCAATAGCCTCTTAAGTCCTTTTGAAGATATTAATCAGAATTTATTTTTTCAGTCTCCTTTCATTTCTTTACCCCTCTCTAGTCCTTGAGGAATCTTTTTGTCATTGTTGCTGTTGTTAAATGCTGTTAGTTTTCCTTCAATATCTGGTAAACCTCGATTGTTCTTGGTTGTTCATTTAGCAAAAATATTAATGGGAGGATTAGGTTCATTAGATTAGTCATCTAAGACAAGTCTCCTCTGAAGCAGTATTCACCTGTTTCTCCTACCAATAGGCCTCTCCCCTGACTGAGAGGGCTGACTGAAGGTGGTAGGCTTCATTGGAGGCACATGGACTTGGAGCAGAAGGCCAAGGCACAGTCCCTTCCACCGCTTCCCACTGCCAAAGTCAGGGCGCCACTGGGCTGGGCAGATGTGCTTCCCTGCCAATTCTCTGTTCTAAAGGTCTAGAATAATTTACATTCGACCTGTCTCCTCTTTCCGGGCCTTGCACCCACACACAGAGCCCACAGGCAGGATATTTCTTAAGAGAACTGGGGGTTTAGCCAAGGGTTAAAAGAAATCCCTTACCAGCAGTTCTGTAAAAACCGATGGAAAAGGAGCACCCGCAGCCTTTGCTCTTCCAAAGACAGTTATTTAGTGAATCATCCTCCACTCCCCCAAGACCCCTCCAGAACCTACTTTTAAGAGTGGAGACTGCTCTGAATATGTGCTTCTCTCCTGCTCCTGGTTTGGTCTGTATTTCTTTTCCCTCTGCTCTTGTTCTCAGTCAATACCACCCCTTTGATTTTCCATCTTCCAGGATTCTTTAGACTTCCTCATCTGCTGATGAAAATTTCTTTAATTTTTTAAATATACTTGTGAGTTTATTATTTTAAAATATCTGTTTTTTTCAGGGGTTGGGGCCAGGAGTAGATGCACGTGTCCGGTCTGCTGTCTTGATCCACACTTCCCTGGAGGGATACTTATAAAATAATTTACAAATAACTTACATGTGGCCAGCTGATTGTCATTTACAAAACAAACAAAATACAGCTGTGTGGTGATTAATTGTTAAGTAACCATTTTGTACTCTAGAAATCTTTCAATAATGAAAATACTGTTAGTTTGATGTATAATGATGAATTTTGCAGGCCTTACTTTAGAGAAACGGGTGTTAACACCCTGAAGAACTGATTCAATATCTCTCAAAGTGTTCTACCCCCAAATTAGTGTGTGTTCGTCTATATTCTGTGTGCTTGTCTCATCTTGGGGACAATTCCTTAAAAAATTTATTAGGCATTTTCTGACAAAAAATTTCCTAAAGGTGATGTTTATATAACATTAGTGCCTAGAAATCATAAACAGAAGTTCAATTTACTGTATTTTGTTGTTGCTCTTTTCTCTTTTTTTTTGGATGGGGAAAGAGGGTAGAAAAGTCTTTTCTGTTTTCCTTATAAATGAAATTTTTCTTTAAAGGAAGCTATTCTATTATCATGTCAATAGGTTTATTTTATATCCAGCTCACCTCTAGGGGTCTCGTCCAGCAGGAAAGCCCTGAAGCTCATCTAATGAGTAGACTGACAAATTCCACTGAAAAATTAAGACTAACTTTCTCCCTGACTGTGGAATGTAAAACCTAAATCAGCATCACTGTAAACTCATTGGAGAATCTGTAGCACTATCTTTGTAGAGACAGAGAATCTATAGGGATAATAGGACATTCTTGTTTGGATTCTGGTTTCTCATCCTCAAAAATTTGATGCTCATCATATTAAAATGCTACAAAATTGTGCCACATGAAATGAGCATCCAAAGTTTCTAAATAAAACTCCATGCCCTGAAATTAGTGAAGTTAAATGGCACCTATAGTTCAAAGTTTTTAAAATAGGGTTATATAGGACTGCCAAATGTCCCACAAATGGGAATATATTCTCAATTCTTTCTGCTTATTTTATGTATGTATTTATTTTATTTGGAAGCACAGTAGTATTACAACCTATGGTACAGNATCGCAACCCTCAGTGTCGCCCCCGTACCGGACCAGGACCGGCAACAGGATCGCAACCCTCTGCGTTGCTCCTGCGCCTCGCTCAGCCAGTGAGCAGGAACCAGTCTGTATGTGGAATCTGAACCCTCGGTGGGAGCGCCGCCGCGCTTCTCAAGCGGCGCACTATCGCAGTGCACCACCGGGCCAGCCCAGTTCAAAGTTTTTAAAATAGGGTTATATAGGACTGCCAAATGTCCCACAAATGGGAAAATATTCTCAATTCTTTCTACTTATTTTATGTATGTATTTATTTTATTTGGAAGCACAGTAGTATTACAACCTATGGTACAGATAAACAATCATGCTAGAAATTATTGCATACTCAGTAAAATATACTTAAAAATAATAGTAAGTATCCCTTACTTTTAGTTACAGAAACTTTTAGTTTATTGTTACTGACTTAGAAATATCTTATTTATAAATTTTTAATACTAGTTGTTCTTCTTCCTCTTTCTTTTGGTCACCATAATGCTTTCTAGCACTTTTCTCAGAAGAAGGAAAGTTATTAAATAAATGCATGTAACTCAGTCCACTTTGGCCTAGTTTGTAAGCTAATAGAGCTTAGAGAGAGAATAATTTGGACTCTTTGTTAAAATGGGATTTTAGGATTATTCAAGAGGAAACAATAATCTTATGTATGGCTTTTCATTCTGGTTAATTTTTGATTATAGATCTTACATTTATTACTGAATGGTCAATATGCTTACAACTGGGCATCCCAATGGCCAAGAGATTATGTGACAGTCTCTGGACAAACACTCCTGCTGGGCCAAAAATGCTGTCAGAATTTCCTCAAAACACAATCTCAGTGTTTGTCTCTATTCTGATTTATATCATGTGGTGATTAACTTAGGGATTTAAAAATGAAATTTAATCCTGTTCAGTTTCCACAGAAGGGTAAACATACAATGCAATGAATTAACTCGGCCAATCGTAATCAAACATTGCAGAAAGCCAGGCAGACCTACCATATGTGAAGGGTCTTGCAAACAGATTTCATCCTGCCTGGGAAAACTTGACACTGTGTGGATTGGCGGGGGGGGCAGAAAGGTGGCAGTAACCGGGGTAGGTAACATACTTCTCATGGAAGGGAAGGAACATCACTTCTTTCAGGAGATCTGTTCATATGACTTTCAACAAAGCACCACTGAGTTGTCATTGTATTTTGTGAATAGCTAAATTCTTCTGAGAGTTGAGGAAAAATTTAAAGCCACTGTGAAGGCAGCCTCTTCCATCCCATTCCTTGGCTAAAGGAGGTACACTTATTCTCTCTGAGGATAATTGGCCCATCCAATAAAATGGCGTTGAATGTGTAACAATCCTGAGTATTTTCTAAGCTCAAACTAAGATATGATGCTTTGAAGGAGCAGCAGTCTAGCATTAAGAAAACAGGGTCTGGAATAAGACGGTACAGCCCTATAGGCCAGCTTTGCTCTACTGATTA
This sequence comes from Galeopterus variegatus, assembly GCF_000696425.1. Taxonomy (NCBI): domain Eukaryota; kingdom Metazoa; phylum Chordata; class Mammalia; order Dermoptera; family Cynocephalidae; genus Galeopterus; species Galeopterus variegatus. The sequence continues at coordinate 74,305 of NW_007726513.1, forward strand.
CTTAAGTAAACTTGGGTGAGTGGGCTTTGGTTATTCTCATCTGTAAAATCTCATGATGTTGATGTTAGGATTAAGTGAGGTAACGTAAGCAAAGTGCTTAGCATACTGCATGGCACATTGTAAATGCTAAATAAAAATTAACAGTTATTATTTTTATTTCCATTATAATTAAAGCACTCAAAAATAACAAAACTTTTCCTCATGCAAGAAATACTTACTGTGCCTTTACTATGTGTCAAACTTGCTAAGTATTGGAAATGGAAAATACCTTATTCAGTGACCAAGATAAGAATCTGCATCACTTTTAGCGTAAAGATGGCAATTTCTGCTTCCTCGCCTTACGTCTTTAAAGGCAAAACTTTACAGTGTGTCATTCACTTACAGAGATCAACCCATTGCCACATTTTTAAAATTTTTAAGGCTGATATATTTTAGTGATGCTTAATGAGCAACTGTAACAGCAATAGATAGAGAACTTCAAGTATACTGTAATTGACTTAGTCTCAAATAAAATATNCATTAAGAAAACAGGGTCTGGAATAAGACGGTACAGCCCTATAGGCCAGCTTTGCTCTACTCATTACTTAAGTGAACTTGTGTGAGTGGGCTTTGGTTATTCTCATCTGTAAAATCTCATGATGTTGATGTTAGGATTAAGTGAGGTAACATAAGCAAAGTGCTTAGCATGCTGCATGGCACATTGTAAATGCTAAATAAAAATTAACAGTTATTATTTTTATTTCCATTATAATTAAAGCACTCAAAAATAACAAAACTTTTCCTCATGCAAGAAATACTTACTGTGCCTTTACTATGTGTCAAACTTGCTAAGTATTGGAAATGGAAAATACCTTATTCAGTGACCAAGATAAGAATCTGCATCACTTTTAGCGTAAAGATGGCAATTTCTGCTTCCTGGCCTTACTTCTTTAAAGGCAAAACTTTACAGTGTGTCATTCACTTACAGAGATCAACCCATTGCCACATTTAAAAAATTTTTAAGGCTGATATATTTTAGTGATGCTTAACGAGCAACTATAACAGCAATAGATAGAGAACTTCAAGTATACTGTAATTGACTTAGTCTCAAATAAAATATGGGGAGTATGGTTGCGATCAGGATTGTAGAGGAAAGAAAAGGGCCAGTATCACATGCCACCATGATGCTTTTGCACAGGTTATTATTTTTATTTTTGCTCCCCTCACCCCTTTACATCTGATACATGCTAAGATTTTCATGTGCATAACCACCTCCTGATATACAGTTTTGCTTCTGTATGAACATGGAATCCCCTTGCGGTTATGTTTGCTTGGGTGCCTCTAACAGCTGGAGGACAAATCACATCAGGCTGTGGGGTGTGAGTGTGTCACACTCTTCATCCCCCGAGTGAGTGCACTCTCAGGTCCACCTTCCTGGAGAACGGTCTTTGGAGTGGGGTGGACTGTGGGCTAGGGAATTGTCTGGGCTTCCCATTAATCTCTGAAGATGGGAGGGTAATCCCTTCACAAATATGGGAATGGGGGCTGCACCGAGCCTGGCAGATAGTAAACAATGAGTTTTTTTTTTTTTTATCCTGGATTCCTCCAGCCCTCCTCTCTGTGTCCTCAGCAATAACTTAGCCCTTGTCTTCCTCTCTGAAGGATTTAAATGGAATGACCTTAATTCTCGCTTTGTTTGCACTCTATCTTTTAAGGAGCTGCAGTGAAGACCAAGACAAACAGTAGATTAACAGTGGTACCTTTTATAAGGCTGATTAGTTCCAAAAATATGCTGAAAGGAAACAAAACCAAAAAAGAAAAAAAGAGAGTGGAATGGGGGGTGAGACAGAAGCCTTTGTCGGTGAGTTTGAAACAGCTCCATTTCTTTCAGTAGTTGCAGATATTGACCTTCCAGTGAAATATTTCCTTTGTGTGGGAAGGCTTTGCCGGGATAGCATTTAGAGTATTAAGTAGGTGCCTGGTAAGTGTTTCTAAACAAATATTACTCCACTGCCTAATTTTGGCTTAAGGGGAAAGTTGTACTGGGGATGAATTCAGAAAACATTCGATTATAGCTCATCTGCTGCTCCTACTTGCAGGGACTATCAAGTGGCTGACAGTGTCCAAATCAGAATTCCAAAGATGCTGTTCCATGTGGAGTCATTAAGAGGAGCATAGCCTCCTAGAATCTCCTTCAGCTTCTCTGGATTTGAAGGAATTTATAGAGAAACTTCCAAGATACCTCAGCTATATCCAAATGAAAGCCAAGGCATTATAGTTTGGCAGAGCTGAAAGTGTGCCTCTGGAAAGAAAAAAATGTATAAAGCTACACAGAAAATATTTCTGGGTATCAGCGTCTGTTTCCTTTAAGGGATGGGAGAATGTTCCTGAAATTGTTCAATTTAAAGTTAAATAGAAGTGTGAAAGGCTAGGGTACATTAATAAGATGATCCACCTGCTTATAATAATAGGATAATTCACGTCCTTATTGTCAGCACAGAAAGGCTCCCGATAAGGTCAATCATTAAACTCAATATGTTTCATTCTTTGGTGCCGTCTCACTTAGATTCTCAGCACCACTTGTCTGCCCTTCTTTCCACTATGCACCTATATTGCAAATTTAGTTCCATTAGGTAGATGCTTGCACCATTATGAAGCCTAATTCCATCATTTTAAAAGTGCCAAGCCATTTAAATATGGTACAGTCCTTGTTCATATTTAATCCAAACATTTACACACATCCAGCTCCTTCTTATCTTTTTAAATAGAATGCAAGGCTTATTTTTAAATTACATCCTCATTCATGCTCCATAAAAGCATCAAGAAAAACTGTCCATGGGATTTAAATTCTGGTCCACAGGTGCTGCTTCCAATTCCTGGCATGGCCATTAAATCCTAGCCCCAGCGTAATTCTCGGCATGACACTCTTGTGTCGAGGTAGAAAAGATAAAATAGGAACAGCCATTTTTTTCTCTCCCAGAAATTATATTACATGGAAGTACACTGTAGCTTTTGCCTTCTTCTCTCTGCATACCTCTTTAAAGAGCGTTTTCAAGTAAGGCTCCCCAGAAAAGGCTCATCAGTGGGAAGTTAGGGTGTGCTTGCCATAAATTGTGAGGTGTGTATGATTTTCCACCATGTGTGAATTAGATGTGCATCGACTCGGGGGAGGTTTCTGTTGATATAATGAGTCTTACAGTGACTTGAGTGCTATGACAAACACCGGAACCTCCCAACAGTCTTGAATCATCTATGGTTCCCTCAAACCTTTGGTATTTCACAATATTCACTTTCTTTTTCCATGAGCTCACTCCCCTGTCAGTTTCTAGTCTCAGTTATTCAATTCAGTCATATAACAAGTGCACAGATATCCTAAAGATATAGACGCCTTAGCTTGCTTTCTTCCATTTCTATGCAGATATTGACGTAATAAGAAATCTCTCTTGTCAGTTTGGAAAAGCAGATGGACTAAACTACTTTTTGCTTAATTAAACAAACACCTTGATCTCAACCTACTTTGTCTTATTGTGTACTTAAACAGACAAACAAATAAAAACTCCTGATGGTGTAGTGGGGGCTGGAGGGGATTGCGCGTGAGATCCCCCAAATGATCACAACTATGCGATTGTCCTGGGGGCACTTCTTTGATAGGCTGCCATTTGTTCCCACTCACCTAGAGAGGTTGTGGATAGCCTGAGAGGTTTGTGTGCGTGTGTGTTTTAACAAATTTTCAAAAGTTGCCATGGGGAGAGAATAGAAAGAAAGCCCTTCAAAAAAGAAAATTATTTTCATAGCATCATCACCAGAAAAACACCCCTACAATGGGTGTCTTTGAAGGTCGACTGCAATCTGAACTAATTGGGGAGAGATGGGGAGAGCTTTCAGTTTTGCTCACCTTTTATAAGGGGTCTCAGAGAAATGATTGGTAGCCAAATGCTTCCTTCAATGAGTGGTTTGGGCACTTTCTGAGCAAAAAAAAAAAAAAGGCTCCTCCAGCTTCTTGTCCATGTCACTGAGAGAGGTCACCACCTGCCCTCTTTTACTTGCCACTTCTTATTATTGGGTAGGTTCTTCTCCAAAAGTCATCTTTTGTTGTGAGGACATTAATCTTCTCCCCACTGTTGAAATGCTTTATAAGAAGGAGGAGGGGAAGTGGGAAGACTGATCTCAAAAGCCTCCACATCACAGCCAAAGAGCATTATTCACAGGCCTTCACTGAAAATCAACTCCAATCTGTGTGCATGTACTACATTAAGCCAATAAGAGACAACAAGCTTGTGAATATTTGGTGTGATGATGAAATTGGCTGCAGCCCTTCTGCTGTGGGGAGGGAGAGAAGCCCAATCTAAAAAGTGCTGATACTCCCCCCTGGAGAGTGTCTGTTGTGATTGCTAGCTGGTTTTCACAGATCCTTGCTGAATATTATGCCATTAAACAGTAAGAAAGAAAATCAAAATATATGTTTACTGGGTACTAAATAATAAGTGCCCTTTCAAATGCTCTTTAATGGCCAGGCTTTAAAGTCATCGTGGAGCACCCTCCAAAAGCTGGAGCAGCGTGTTTCATGGATTTCTGTTGCTGTAAACCACTATGAGAGGCTGAATGAAAGCGCTTCAAGATTTGTGAACACCCCACAACTCTGGACCGTTAAAGGCATTTTCTGTAAGAGAAAATAGCCTTCTGCCATATATATTCTTTAATTTATAGTTTTTAGTTGAAAAATTGGTCATGTATCAGCTACATTTTCTCAGAAATTGAATGACAATCAATGTCTGGTTCAACATAATGAATATTCTTCCTGGGGGAATCAGGGACAGAATATATGTTTGAATTGTGAGTTATAGTGAGCAGTGGCTAAATATGACAAAATACTTGTGGTGTGAAAACACAGATATAATCAAGAGCATTTATAAACTAAGTATAGTTCTTGTAGTTTCCTGTTCATTGTGCTTATATTATGTTAAATAGCACTCTGTGTATGAACAGACAGGGAACAGAATAGAAAGCCCAGAAATAAATTACAAACATAATAGACGTTAGTATCTGATAAAGGGAGCGTCAAAACTCAGTGGCAGGAAAAGACGGATTATCCTATAATTGCTGATGGGTTAACTGGATAGCCACCTGGAAAAATCTAAAGTTGGATCTGTATCTGATACCTGCTCAAGGATGAAGTTTAAAGATTAGTATTAAAAAATATTTTTTAAGGGAAAACAAAGACAAGCATTAAAAAAAGGCATGTGAAGGTTTCTTCATAGCCTTGGAGTAGGGAAGGGAGACACAAGTCAGAGTCATAAACAAAAAGATTGGTATGACTATATAAGAACCAGAACTTCTTCCTGGAAAAAACTCCAGATATGCAAAGTCAAAAGACAGATGACAAATTAGGAAAAGTATTTGCAACTCATAACATAATCAAAAGATAAATTTCTCAAACACAGAAAGAGCTCCTAGAAATCAATAAGAAAAATATCAACACCCCAAAAGGAATATGAACAAAGTATCTAAAGAAATGATTAACATGAAAAAAAAAATACAATTGGCTCTACAACATACGAAAAGATAGTTGACATTGCTAATAACATAAATTTAAATTAAAACTGTAGAGTGGTATTATTTTTTACCTGTCAGATTGGTAGAATTTCAAGAGTTTGATATTACACTTTGTTGGCAAGGTGTGGGGAAACAGGTACTTTTCACACTGTTGATGGGAGTATAAATCCAGATAACCCGTACAGAAGGGGATTTAACAATTTTCTTCAAAATTTCAAATGAAAATGTACTTTTTAACCTAGAAATTTCACTTCTGGGATTTTATCTTTCACATATGTTTGCATACATAAGAAATGACAATGCATAAGGTTATTCATTATAAAAGAAAAATATTGAGACTAACCCACATGTTCGTCAATAAAATAAATTATAGTGCAGCCATGCAATGGAATACCAGACTATTGTAAAAAGAAGAAAAAGAAGAGGAAGATCTCTATGTTCTAATATGAAAAACAACCAAGGAGTGTTAAGTGAAAAGTGCAGAACTGTGAGAATAGTATGCTATCATTTGTGTGTGCAAGAGGTAGAATGAGAATCTCTATTAGTATTTTCTAATATTTGAATAAAGCAACTCCGGAAAACTACAAAAGAACCTAACAACCGTAGTTATAGGTGGAAGAGTAAGAGAGTACTAGACAGATGGATTTCAGGTGTGGGAGGGAAACACCTTTATACTAAACCTTTAATCTTTTAAAATTTTTGAATCATATTTTACCAAATGTTACCTACTTAACACTTTGTATCATTAAAATAATTAAATGAAATAGCTAAATAAAATAAAATTAAATCATTCCAAAATCAAATAAACAAAAAAGTTTCTAGTGAAAAAAATTAGACCAGTACCAATGAAAGTAACTGGTGATTAGGGCAGGAATATGTCTACCGAAGCAATGTTGGAAAATGATTTAAAGCAATTCTTAGAGAAATCATTATTACTTTGGTCCTTGTCTATGATATATCCCTTCACATATCATGTATCTATGCTATATCCCTCCATTTTCTGGCTAAAAAAAATCAGGGAAATTGGAAAATATTTATTTTGGTTAGCTTCAAAAACATTTTTCACTATTTGCAATAAAAAGTCCTCCTTTGTAGTCATTTCTAATCTTTAAAATTCCCAGGGTAAAAATTGACCCTAACACTATCTCGGAACTAAAAGAAAATTTGCCCAACTCTGAATTCCGCTTCAATCTTAACTTCTAACTAATATCTTTAGGTTAAAAAGAATGTAAGGTTAAAGTAGCTACAGCCTCGAGGATCAAAGAGTCGATGCTACAATTGTACAGTTAAAAACTATACTTACTCCAAATTGCAAAATGGTAGGTATTGTATCTCATGTTTAAGTTGCAGCAATTGTTCTAGTAATAAATGTAATATTCAGCAGCATTTTTCGTAGATTACTCTGTTCATCATTAGTGCCATTTTTGCCTCTTTATAATAATATGCACTTCCCTTTAGAAAGAGCTTGGTTATTTCTTTGGTTGGGCCTATTTGCTCCTTTTTTATGTGAGATTTTTCAATACTACGAAATGATGCAGAGCAAAAAAGGTCCACATCCACTTCACTTGTGTTGCCTCCTGCGTTACCTAAACCACAACAGAACAATGACAGACAACAGAGCCTTTCTCCTCTCTAACAATTCAGTCACCATGACAACCAGCAGAAGAACGTTGGGCCAGAAAAAAGCATTGAGACTGAGGGACTAGACTAATCAAAAAATGGAATAACATGGCAACAATTACACTGATGAGTGAGAGGGAAACCACAGATGCATTCAGACACCTATGGCACCGCAGCCTCAATGCATTCAGCATTTTTTGTTTAGTGTCTTGTGTTTTTGAGAGCAGGTAAATAGACAAGATCGAATTGTGTAACAGAACGTCAGTGCTCTAGTTAAATAGAAAATTCCTTTCCTTTGGCAGTGCTACTTCAAGCGCATTGAAGAGGGTTTAGGGGAGATGAGGTTTTGAAGTGAAATGTGTAATAGATACAATATGAGTGCCACCAGGCAACGCTATTTAGTTTTAAAAAAGTAAACTTGGGCATGTACCCCCCCTTTTTCCCCCAAATATATAGGTACAAATAAAGGGAGAATGCTGCTGGGCTAGTGATCGACACTATCTTTATTTAGTTTTAAAAAAGTAAACTTGGGCATGTACCCCCCCTTTCCCCCCCAAATATATAGGTACAAATAAAGGGAGAATGCTGCTGGGCTAGTGATCGACACTATCTTAAATCCAGCTTCATGTCAGGAACATACATGATTCACTTCTGTTAACATATTCCTGGGGTACATTGATTCCTATAGACAAAATCAATCACCACAATCTTAGCCGTGCCAGTTCTAATGAATGGAGAAAGTTAAGATGAAAGGGGCGTGAAAGTTCTGTGGGCCTGATAACATGAATATGAGAGTATAGGTACAAATCCTACTCATCTCCTGCCTCCACAACTGCCTCGATTTACCTCCTTCAGAATTTTCTCCCTTTTCTTCCATTACATTTAGTGTAATGTATATGTGTACTCATGTTTCTTTTAGATGGCATTTACACTGGCAGTACTTCTCAATGGCAGCCAGGTTGTTGGGTTGTAAATAGGTTTTATATACACTGACCTCTGCCTCAATTTCTCTGATTAAATTTTTCTTATGATTTTATGTACTTCTTTAGATGTTGTGCTTAATTAATTTGGTGAACGTTTTTAGTGAATCATATTATGTGGTTTTGATTAATAGGCCTTTCAAAGACAAATTTTCTTTTCCTCCCCTAAACAGAAAAATTCTGATTAGGATTATTTTATTAAATCATAAACAGAAACTGGTAACCTCCCCTCAAGAAAAAGTAAAAGATATGAAATATTATCATTTTCATAGAGAAATTGGAAGTGAGAAGAAATGCGACCCAACCTTTCATGTTACCCGGTTAAAATTACTTGTTTTGGAGTGGGGTTGTAAGACTCCGGTCTGCAGATTTGGGGCTAGTTCTAGCCCCTCAGAGCTCACAGACTACAACACCTCCAGTTGTTACCTATTCTATAACTTAGTATGTTTTCCTAGTCTAGTTATTTTGACTTTCTGTTACTCAGTTTACCCATCTATAAAATAGGCTGTTTTTCAACTGTACATTATCATAAAAAAGTGGAAAGGGGCAAGGAAGGAGAGTAGGTGGCATAATCAGTTTACTTTGAGCCTGTAAGTAAATGTTTATTGATGATGAGAAATTTTCTATATGAATGAATGAATGATTCTCTTTATTTTGATCTTGGTGTGAGGCCAAAAGCTTCCAGCTAGAAATCCCTCATTAGGAAAATGATTCTAAATGGTTTTTTCCTGAGTTAATTTTCCTTTTGCTCAGGTGAGAGGAACAGCATGGTTAGAATGATGATAGTCACTTTTTAAATGTTTGTTTATTTTTCATCTACTTCTCAAAAATAATTTGAGGCAAGTTACACAAGAAATAGAGTCCTAATAAAACAGACTCATTAACAGAAGCTAGAAGACAACAAACAAACCCATGAAGTGATAGTTGAAGGAAAATTCATATCAAGAAATCCTGGCAAAAAGAGTACAATTTCTAGCTCTGAGCTTTCCAGCAACCAGGCAGAGATAAATTTGTGGATTACAGAGCCCCCCTCAACTAATCACAAAAATCGTGCTGGTTCTTTAAGAGAAACAATCTTTTTTCTGGTCCTTAGCTCCTCCAGGTGGAATTCGTCCTAGGGAGTGGTGCGTGGAAAGTGGCCAAGAAGCTGGCTTTCGGCAGAGTTGGGGACAGCCGTCCTGGAGGGGGAATTGTACTTCTGACTTTGGCTGATGCATATTCTGAGCCCGGAGAAAAGGAGAGTCATTTTTTCCCTGTCCACCAGCAGTGGAAGGATAAGGAAGGAGGAAAGGGAAAAGAACATGCTCTCCTGAGTGTAAAGTAAAAATCCGTATCCCAACAGCTTACTGGAAATCACCGTGTAGAGGAGTGATGGAATTTGGCCAAAGTATTTGTTTTTACCAAAGACCTCCTTGCTTTAATGGTAAAGTAGCTGATGACTGGATATTTGGATGGGCTCATCAGCTGCAGTGAGCCTCCTCCCCAAAGGTGGGCAGTTGAGCTGGAGGTTTCAGGCCAAATACAAATGAAAAATGAGACTATTTTTTATGAGATTATTGTAAAAAGGTGAGAAAACAGCTAAATTAGCTTTGTAGGAGATAAAACAGTGATGTCTTGAGTCAACCCACACTTTACAAAAGCCAGATCTTATTTTAGACAACATAAGCATAATCATTCTTTCTATACAGTCTCTGATATTTTACTTTGCTGGGAAGAAAATCTGCTTATCAGTTTTAACACCCTTCTCTGAGTTGCCAGATAAAAAGCCACAGCAACTGGAAGAAATTTGTCTTTAAAATGTTTCTATTATGCTTGGCGACAATGTCGTTTCCACTGAGGACTTCTCTAGCATGTTTTGGTTTTTTTTTCTCCTATGGATGAAGCAGGAATCAAAAAGGACTTTTAGCTTTGCCTCAGGAGAACAATACGGACATGCAAACACTGAGCCTGGCATTGCATTAAGCTCTGAAAATGCTTCAGGGAGCCGATGGTGCCGTGCACACGCATCCAGGCAAGAGTCTTTATATCCTAGGAAATTCACAGCAGTGTGACCATTTGTGTGAGGTTCCCAAACTGAGTTTGTTTCTATCTAGTTCTCCCTCTTTTATTTCCCTTGAGTGGCCTCACACATTCTGGAATATGTCTGAAGGGGAGGAACTCACTGAGAATTCAGGCTAAAAGAAGAAGTCCATTTGTTCACCTTCCCCCACCAGCATCTTTATTGTAGGATAATGAGGCAGCCACTTATGGGATGTCTACGCTATGCAGACACCAAGTGAGTCATTTTACTCACATCATTGCCCACCTACACTGCAGCCCTATGACAATAAGTATTCTTGTCCTGCCTGAAGTCATGTATTACTTTGGCATTCATTCAGCATATTGTTAAGAGGGTCCACACGGTAGGCTGGCAGACAGCTGTTGATGTTGAGGACCAGTGATAAAACAGGTAAGATAGTTCTCTACACAGAAATGGGAAAACTAACCAGCAAAACAAGTTAAGGTGCTTGGCCAAGGACGGACAGAACCAGAATTTGAAGTCATTCACATAATTCTGAAGCTTATGCTATTTTCTCCACACTGTGCTGCTTTTCTGGACTAGCATCAGTCTTCTAATTTGTGAGTTTCCTAAGGTTAAGAGCACTGATTTGGGGGCTCAAGGCAGTTTGCCACATTTTAGCTGGGTAATCTTGGAAAAGTTATTTAACTTCTCTAGCCTCAACAATTTTATCTGTTAAATGAGAGTTGTAATAGCAACCCCATAATTATGCTGTGATGCCTAAATGAGATTGTACATATAAAGCGTTTAGTGCTGTGCCCAGTACCAAGTACGTGCTTGGTTAATGTAAAATATTATCTTCTTCACTATGGCTCTCACTTACGCTAAGGGACCTCTGGGGCTTTTTGCTTTCACCTAGAATTAAAGTCTCTCTGTTTCTTTCCCTGACGGGCTTTGCCCCATAGCCTGTCAGAGTTTTTGCTCTGACCTAAGGTGGCACTTTTTATAATTTTGCTGTTCACACTACGGGTCAACAGGAACAAAGATGGAGAAATGCCCTTGTGCTCAGGAGCACATTTATGACTGTACATAATATTAAATGATAGACAAATCTATAGAAAGGGGCACCATTATCTGTAATGAACAAATTAACATTGCAAAATGTTTGAGGACAGTTATATTTCTCATCCTTTCTCCTAAAGCCATTGCCTGAGGCTTTTGCCTGCACCTGCCATAACAGAGGGTAAGATACAAGAGTGAAGTGGGAAAGTGGCCCCGACAGGACTCTGAAGATCTGAGTTGCAGCATCTCTGATTTCTGAGACTCATACCCTCTGTCCCTATGTCTGTCTCTCTTGTTAGAGTGGAAAATACATCAAGGAAATGACATGGTCTTACTCACCTTTGTCGTTTTCAAGTCTGTCATGGTACCTAGCACATAGTAAGTGCCCAATAAATATTATGGAATGAATGAACAAATGTAAAGTGAGCCCCAAAGTTCCATTTATTTGTTGCTTTAAAATTTTTACATTTCTGCATTTCAAAATGACTAGAAAAACATATGCCAAAATGTAATGTGGAACAATGGTTATCTCTGGGTGCTGGGACATGGAGGTGATATTTTTTCTTTGTGCTTTAATAACATAACAGCAATTGATGTGATCAAGAAAAGGTCTTTGACTTTACTAGTGGTGTGAAAGACATTGACATTTCTAGACCGAGGATTGACAGTAACAAGTGCTGACGCCTCAGAAATACAATGCGTTGGTGGTGTGCAGCATTGTCCTTGTCCTACTCTCTTCAGGCACTGAGCAGACCACAGTTAATGTGCCTTTGTAGTTCAAATTATATCACTCTTTCATGGCGCTCTCAGTACTTTGGAGCCATTATTGTATTCAGCTTCCAATTAAGGGGCCCAGTATGACCAATCCCATTGGACAGGGGATCAAAGAGATTATGCCTGTGACCCAAGTTTGAGGTCCTACGCTCTGCCCTCCTGTCATCTAATTTTCTATACCTTAGCTCAGAGTGGATTATTCCCACCCACTCCTTTCCAGACCTGTGCTAAATACTTACTGACAGAAGCAATCAGCATGAGCCAGGATGCCTAATTATGTTTAGTTTACAAGCAATGTCATTCTTAATGATCTGAGAAAGTTTCATTCTTTCTCCCTCCCTCTACTGCAACTGACTCTGGTAACTGGTTGTTTTCAGCAATAATCTACATACTCCTATTTCTTCTCCATAGTTAGATGGGAAATGAATGTGTTTTGTAGTCTCTGAGCTCTGCTGCTTCCGATCTGGTCTGTGATGTTCCTATAAACGTTATAAATCACTAAGGAACAAATTTAGGCCAGTTCTTTCCTCTGAGCTTATTCTTCTCCCTCCCACAGCTTATTTTGGGGGGAAAATGCTTAATAAGTCATTGTGTTGTCATTTTAGTCTACAGAGGAATACTGCTGTGCCTCCTGGTACAAGTTCAATGGCAAGCTGATCGACTATTTGGCTTCTTGGGCATCACAGGAACAGGTGCACCCCCATCCCCATCCAGGCCACCACAAGACCCTTTCTCTGCCAGAACTAATTCTTGGGAAGGCAGCACCCTGGATTAGGAGGAAGTAAGTGGGTCTCACAGTGTGAGAAATTTATAAACTGAGTTAGTCTTGACTATATTTTATATATCTTTTAAATAAATTATTAGTGATAGCATGAACTAGATTCTCCCCCAAATGTAGTTTGTTATTTGGTAATAGATTAGGTGATTTGGGGAGATAAATTAATCAAACAAATTAATCTCCACTGATATGTTAGCTAGTTAGTTAGTGTGTCATCTTTCTCAGGAGCACAATTTTGCTTAGTTAGCTTGTGACTGATTTTGAGAGGCCCTCAGAAGTGATGCTAAGGGGGGCATCCAAGCCCCTGAAGACATCTTTTGGGGGTGTCATATCCCATCCTAGAAGGGATTCCCTAATACAGCATCTTACTTGCCATCAGGAACTCATCTTTTTAGGCAGTCTTTTCAGAAAGTCCACAGTCAAGCCCCCCATCACTTCAGACAGATTTTAAATATATTTTGGAAAGTCTGTTTTTGTTTTTTTGGTTTTTTTTAAATATGGGAATAATTGAACTTTTACCTCGTGGGCTGTTAAAAGGTTTTAGTGGGTTGAATGGTGGTCCCCCAAAAGATATATTTATCCAGAACCTCAGAATGTCACCTAACTTGGAATGAGGGTATTTGCAGATCTAATTAAGGTAGGCATCTCAAGATGAGCTTATCGTGGATTATCCAGGTGAGCCTAAATCTAATAACAAGTGTTCTTATAAGAGACTGAAAAGAGGAAACATAGAAACACTGAGAACACCATGTGAAGATGGAGACAGACATTGGAGTTAGGTTGCCACAAGCCAAAGAACACCTGGAGTCACTAGAAGCTGGATGAGGGGGCAGGTTCTCCCCTAGAACCTTCAGAGGGAGCATGGCCCTGCGCACACCTTGACTTTGAATTTCTGGTCCCCAGAACTGTGAGAGAATACATTTCTGTTGGTTTAAGCCATGCAGTTTGTGGTAGTTTGTTATGGCAGCCCTAGGAAACTAATACAAGTACGTTCTTTGTGATTTGTAGCCAGAAATGTTTTAAAGGGTGGCAAAGTGTTTTGAGAAGTGTGTTTCCTCACATCATTTTCTAAGGGGTCTGGATTCAGTTGCTTTGTTGGGGTTATATCATCTTCTGCTGGTGCCTAATGAGGCATCAGGGATGTTTGGACTCACCCCCAAGAGACCCAAAATCCAGTACACAGCTGGTGGTTTGGGGTCAAAGGCTGGTTTTGAATGCAATAAGTTCCTTATGTAATTTTTGAACAAGTAAACAAATCATCCCTAACACCCTTTTCACTGTGACTTCACCTTCTTGAAGAACCTGAGACAAGGAACACCAAAGGCATGAATAATAAATAATTAACTCCTGATTGCGACGTGGAGCCAAAAAGTCCTGTTTTGTTATCAGTTCTCTGAATCTCTGAGAGATTAAACATTTGATTAAACATATTTCAGCAACAGAAACTACTAAAATGACTTTTGAACTATTTCAAAGATAAATATATCACGTAGCTGTATATTTACCTTCTACCCTATGAAACAATATCCTGTACTCTGCTCATTTGTTTATGTGCTTGAAGGAATTGGGTCTCCACATCTATTCATTCCATCCTTTCTTGAATATCAAGGAAATGATTCAATTCAAGAAATATTTGGCCAGTGCCTACTATGTGCTCCGCACACTGTTAGAGTTGGTTGGGTTAGGACAGGAGTGAAAGGCAAAGATTCCAAGTGTTTCCAGGTTAATCAAGGAAGGAGAATGTACAAGTAATCCTTGTGTCAAAGACACCTGCACCACCCAGGAGAGACGCCTAGAGAGACAATCAGGCAGGTGTCACCATGCACTGCTGATTTCCCCCTTTTACTCTAGCAACTCCTTTCTGGTTTATTTTCCAGACCTCCACCTCTTCTACCAGCCACTAAGTGGAGGGGTCCCACAAAGTTCCAGTAGAAGCCTCTTTTCTTCTCCCTTTATCTCTGTTCCTGGGCAAGAAAGTCCATGCCCACTCATGCTTCAGTTACTACCAAGATCCCCAAATATTCATCTTCTGCCCAGAGTTTTTCTCTGAGCTCTAGACTGCTACGTATAACCACTTGGCACCTCTTGGATGTCTCACAGGCACCTCATACTCAACAGGCACAAACAAAACTCATGATTTTTGGCCCCTGCCTCAGAACTGACCATCTGTCAATGTTCCATTCCTAAGAATGACAAAGACAGAAACCAAGGAGTGTCTTTGATATTTCCTTCTACCACACACTTATCTCTAAACCATCACAAAAGTTCTCTCAATTTTACTTTAATTTTTCTCAAATTCATCTGTTTCTCTCCATTTCCACTGTCAATTCCTTGGTCTAATATATATTACAACCTAATCACAGGGGTGAGTTCCCCTCACCTTTTCCATATTCTATTGGTTAGAAGCAAGTCACGGGTTCTACTCACACTGAAGGACAGGAGATTGTACAGGCACAAAACTGGGGCATTGAGATCACGGGCCATCTTAGAATTCTGCCCACTGCAGATCTCAAATCCAACTCACTTCCTCAGAGACACCGTCCCCAAGCCAAGAATTGGGTCTAATCTCATTCTTCAGGCTTACATAACACCGTATACCTCTTCTTCATAGCACTTATCAAAATTGTCATTTTTAAATTAGTTATATGATGATTCGATAAATATATATTCCCCCCATTGTCAGTCCCTTGAGGGGCTATTTTGTTTGCCATAGCACCAGGCCTGAACCATTGTAGAACCTCAGAACCATTTCTTGAAAAATTGGATAGAGAGCCATAGAAGCTACATTTTGTTACTTTGTCTATACTTCGTTGTCTTGAGCCCTTATCCAGAGAAAATCACACTTCTGGGCTTCTTAATGGGTTGACTCCTATTGCAGGAATGCTGGCCACAATAGACTAATCGAAGTTTTGATGGAAAAAAAAAAAAAGAAAAGAGAGAGAGAGAAGCTAAGCTTTTATCTACTACCATGCAAATAAACAGGCGAATCACAGTTTCTCAAAGTCCTAACTACAATAAGCATTCCAAATTGACAATAAATGTTAGAGGAAGTCAGGGATAGAGTGGTAACCTGGAACCACCAATAAAAGGTATAGTAACTAATTTATTTTTATCTTATTTTCTGGGCTTGTGTTCAAGGGAGCTATCTTAAACCATTGACAGAAGTAAGTTGATATGATGGTGTCTCACGTGGGAATTCTGGCCAGATTCATGTTCGAGCAATCTTAAAAAACAATCAAACATTTGCTTGGTTGCCTGCGAGATGCCTGGATGAGTTTGCACTTTTTTGAAAATAGGATGTTCCATTTGGTGGCCTAATAGCAGGAGATCTTCCTAACCTGCTTTGTGAAGGTAATCACCACCACCACCTCTATCACTATCCCTGGCAATTAATTATGGATCACTTACTTTGTGCCAGGCCTGCACCAAACAATTTATGGGTGTTGTATCCCTTACTTATTACAATCTCTGTAAGTGTACAATGCTTACCCTACAACAGTTGTTCTCAAACTTTAACAAGCATCAGAATCATCTGGAGGGATGTTAACACAGAGACTGCTTGTCCCTACTCCCAGAGTTTCTGATTCAATAAATCTGGTGTGGGGCCTGAGAATGTGCATTTCTAACAAGTTCCCTGGTGATAGATATGATGCTGCTGGTCTGGGGACCACATGTTAAGAACAACTGCTCTATGAGGTAAGTATTATTATCATTCCTCATTTTATTGATAAAGAAACTGAGGTTTAGAGAGGTTAAGTAAGGTTACATGGCCATTAAGTTGTGCAGCCAGGATTCAAATCCAAGTTGGCTGACCCCAAACCACTAGGTAACAACACCAGAACTAAAAATTTTTGCAAGCCCATGAGCAAAGGCCCAGAAATGTGCCCACTGGAATAAATTGATCTTCAGGTAACTCTAAATATTCTTGATCACCTTGGTTTGTTTTAACTAACCATTCACATAGTCACAGTTTAAATGGTCATTTCATTAAGTTTTTGTACATTAAAATCTGAAATTATTTAAGAGTTTGTTAAGATAACAGTTTGAAAATTTCAATTAAAAAACACAGAGAAATCCAAAAGAAATTTGAACAGGTTGACTCCGGAAGAAAATCTCCATTCACTTCTCATAGAAGATGAAAACAGATTGGTTAAGATCAGACACAAGTCAGAGCAAGCTTTTTTCTTGATAAGAGTGAGAATGACCTGGTGAGCAGAGGGGAAAACTCAGACCCATACCTGGAAACTTGAAGTTTTCAAGTGATAGAAACTGGAGGGCAGAGATAATTTTTCAAGTCTGACTTAAATATGACTTGGCCTGTGCTGTGTACGTTCAGTGCCTAGAAGGGGAACCTCTTTTCCATTCCCATCTCCATTGCCCTCTTCTGGACTTTAACCCCAATGTGAACATTATCCCAAAGGATTCTGGCTGGCTTTCCAGCATCAGGCTTATCTCACTCATGATAACCAACAAAGTGACAGTTTTATCCTTTTTCAATGTTTTCACATGATCCTTCCCAACTTGTGAGTTTACAGAAACATATTTAAAATTTAACTTTTTCTTTCTGTCCCTCATCTCTCCACCCTAACTTTTCATTATTCCTTAGTGAAGCTTTTGCTCCAGTAAGCAAATCTGTTCTTCCCTAAGCTTTAAATGTTTTACTCCTGCTTTCTTTTTTTCCCCTTTCTGGTCACCAATAATTTTCTACTTTTAAACTCAACTCAAAACCCCCTTCCCCTAGGCAATCTTTCATGATTGACTTCATCTAGCTCTGGTATTGCTCCTTAGCCTTTCTGGACCAAGTTGGTTCTAAATTAGTTTATAAGTGTTGAAAAGTTGTTCTGTATAAGTATTCTTCAGCCATTCAATTAGTGTTTTCTAACTTTCCAAATGGACTATAAGCCCTATGAGAGTAGATATTGTCTTTATTTCTTTTGTGAAGTGCCCACCAGACCTCATTTATTCATTCACTCATTCTTCATGTTTGCATCAAGCACTTTCTACGTGCCAGGAAGTGGGCCCACCCTGTAAATGGACTATAAGCCCTATGAGAGTAGATATTGTCTTTATTTCTTTTGTGAAGTGCCCACCGGACCTCATTTATTCATTCACTCATTCTTCATGTTTGCATCAAGCACTTTCTACGTGCCAGGAAGTGGGCCCACCCTGTTGCTGTCAGTAGGTTTGGTTGCTTTCTTAAGCCCTGCACTGCACAAAGGCCTTCTGATCCAGATGTTTGGACTTGGATTTGGGTAGTTGTGAGTGCCTTTGATTTACTTGTTAGGAAAGTCTAAAATAGAGGACAGGTAAAGAGATAGGAGGAGACTTGCTGGGAAGTCAGAGTGTTTTTGTGGTGGGGGGCTGTGTTGGAGAGGATGCATTTAAGGGAGTTTCGCTGAGGAAATAGAATTGAACTCTGTGTAACATTTCGTATCAAATATTAAATGAAAGAAAGAGTTCATTTCCAACAGTTTTGCCCAAGGTAGGGGCAGAAACTTTGTGTTTTCAACAGGCAGAGACTACATGAATAATCAAAATCAATAAGCGTGGCTTTCTGATTTTATACAATGTGGGAGTTTGATGACTTCAAATAGCATCTTTGTTCCTGAGTCTCTTCTATCTGTAAAAAGAGATATTAGAATTGGTACATTAATGAGCCTGTTAACCAATTCATAAATTAAAAGTAAGTTCCTTGAACAATTAGAACATTGTACATACAGACATTGACATTGTCTATGCATATCTGTATATATGACATTGTCTATAGAAAACCATTACAAAGGCAAACAATTCAAAGCTCATTTAGAAATCGGCTATATACAGTAGAACTGGTATGTGTGCTAAAGCTAAGATATCTCAAAAATGGGGGTATAACAGAATTCTGCATTTTTGTTCATTCTAAGCAATTTTTCCTGCAACCATAAAGGCCAACCATCCCAGTATTATAGTGCTATGCACTGCTAGACAGTTTCAGCTCCTTTGTGTTCCTGTCCTGCTCTCTAGCTAGAATAGTCAGGTCACCCTCTTCTCCTCAGGGCAGCAAGAGGGCCAGAGTTCCTGGACTTTGGTGAGTTTGTCCTACACAAAGGGGGTGAACACAAAGATCATTGAGGGATGTCTTAAGAGTCAGAGCCAGGCAGTCCTCAGCCCTCAGGGAC
The DNA here is from genome assembly GCF_000696425.1 of Galeopterus variegatus. NCBI lineage: Eukaryota > Metazoa > Chordata > Mammalia > Dermoptera > Cynocephalidae > Galeopterus > Galeopterus variegatus. The sequence continues at coordinate 93,208 of NW_007726513.1, forward strand.
TGAAAATTAGGTATAAAAGATAACTTGTTCAAGAGAACTAGGGAATCTCTCTCAAATGTTTTCCCAGCATTCGTCTTTTTCTTTTCTGCTCCTTTCTCCATTGCCTACCCTTACCTTCTTTACCTTTGTTTCACTGATCCAAGGTCATGCCAAAACACACACTCGCACTCCCTAGCGTCTCCTTCCCTCATTCCATTTCAGCTAGAGCAGCTCTCTCAACATGAATGCTTCCCTCTCCGAGGACCCTTCAGATAGCCCAGTTGAAGGCAGTTCTTTTGGGGTAGTTCTCGCTTTCCCTTCCAAGACTGTGGGAAGAAGGCAAAAAGCCTGGTGGTGACATAGAAGGGATGGGTCATCCCAGGGAGGAATGGGCTGAGGGGTGTGGTCAGCCTCACTTTCCCCTCATAGCTCCCAAGCAATGGGAAAGTAGCCACAGAAGGCCCCCCAAATGACCTATACCTCAATGTCAAACATACAGAGGTAGAGAATGAAACAGTGGTTATCGGGGTTGGGGGTGTGGGGTGTGGGGGGAGAGGAAACGGAGACATGTTTTTCAAAGGATACAAAGTAGCAGATATGTAGAAGGAATAAGTCTAGAGATCTAATGTACGACATGAGGATTATAATTAATAACAGTTTATTGTATTCAGGATTTTTGCTGAGTAGATTGTAGTTGCTCTTGCCACATACAAAAAATAGGTAACTATGTGAGATGATGGATATGTTCATTTGCTTCCCTTTAGTAACCATTTTACTATCTATTTGCATCTCATACCATCGTGTTGTAAACCTTAAATAATATACACAATAAAATTCATTTAAAAAAATAGATCCGTGGTGAATCATTTTTACGAACAAAATCTGTAGGGAAGGTGCAATATGGGGACAGCATATTTTACTTGCTAATCTTGCAAACAATAAGTCATTAACCACTAAGCTAACCTTGCTCTTCTTCGACATGCACAAGCAACAAATACAAAGCAAAATTTAATTTCTTACTTTAATAGAATTCAAGCATGCCACATCATATGTATTGCCAAGTAGTTTAGGTATTTTATTGGTAAGTGGAGATGAATATAGTTAGTTATAGAAGTTATATCCAATTTTCTAAATTATTCATTGTTGAAAACGAATCTATGGGGTTTGGGAACAGATATTAACTAGGAGGGAACATGATGGAACTTTCTGAGGTAAGAATAATGTTCTGTACCTTGGTAGGGGTTTAGGTTACCCAAGGGTATACATTTGTCAAAACTCAATGTGTGTACCATTTGTCCATTGCATTGTGTATAAATTTTACTTCAAAAGAAAATAAAACAAATATTGAATTCCATTTAATGATATGCATGCTGAAGTATTTAGAAGGAAGGATACTGATGCCTGAAGTTTACTCTGAAATGCTTCAAAAAATAAAATGAATAGAGGGAGGGGGAATAAATTGGTATGTGCTGAGGAAAGTATAATTATGTTAATAGTAAAATTTAGATGATGAGTAAATGGGTATCAGCTGAAAAATATCTTAAACTTTGCTTTATGTTTGAAAATTTTAATAATAAAATGTTGGGGAAAAATCATTGTTGAGATAATTTTACATCATTCATCAGCCAATTGCTGTAATTTTGGGATATCCTAGGTATTTTGACTACTGAACAAAATCTTTATTATACAGCTCATGACAGTGTTTAATGTTGCATTTAAGAAACATCACCCAGCCTTATAAATAATTACACCCTCTGTATAAATAATTCTTTATGAAAATGATGCCTTTCTCCCACTGCACACATATTGGTAGAGAACACTAGTTTTGAGGTGGAGGAAAGCAACATTTTCTTCTACAGTACTAACATACATTTTCCTATAATTACTGTCACAGCACTCACATATTAATTTCATCTGCTTAAGATATTTCTATGATTTTCTCCCATCTAATATGAAAAATTCTGAAGGAGGTGACATTTGAACTGGTTCTTGAAGGTTGAGTAGGAGTTCACCAAGCATCAAAGACAGGAAAGGAGAATGTCTGATTTCATTTACATATCTCACATAGTATCTAGCAGAGTAAATGTTAGGTGAATGTTTAATCCAAGTTGCAAAAGCTCAAAGTTCAAGTTCCCAAACAAATGGAAATGAACCAACCTGATTAGAAATAAACTGTCATTTTACTTAGTATAATTTCAGTATAAAAAAAATTCTGAGACAATGAGAAAATTTGGAAGTTTTGCCAAGATTTGTGACCCTCCAGGGAGAAATGAGATCTTGCATCAGGAAGCCAAATACTGTGGTTTGCTTGATTTCTTTAAAATAAATATTCCATTCTCAATCCATCCAAATAGATCACAGTGGTATGCCTGGGGACCTAAGTGCTGCAATTCTTGGCAAACTTTTGAAAGCCCTTTCTTGGAATGGTGTTCGAAACTTGCAGCACTTTTTTGGGAATATCTTCAAAGAAGATAGATTTGATTTCTGAAACAAGAAATTCACGCAGAGGGCAGCCTTGTTGAGTGGGACTAGTTTTGGAAAGGGGTGCAGCTGTATAATAAACTTGATTTTCCTGATAATATAAATTTGTTCTCAAAATTCCAAGAAAAGAATTTCAAAAATACCTTTAGCATCACCAGCATACATGTATAACCTCCTGAAGGACAAAGCTTAGATGAAAATTTGCAGTCACACCTTAGGAGCATAAGCACAGCTCCCCACTGGCCAAGGTGGGCTCAGAGAGAAGCAGTGGTAACTATACCTCCAACCCCTTTGTCTTCTGAAAAGCACTTGCCTAGGAGGCAGTTTGCCTTCCTAGGTGCCTGTTTCTACAAAAGCAGTTCCTGAAGTGTGGCTATTTCACATTTGACCGTGTGGAAATTCACTGAGGGAAGGCAAGGTGTACCCTGCAGGAATATCAGAAATGCCCTAGAATCTAGCAATAAAGAGAAAGCAATCATTCACCCCATGGCCCTGGTATTCAACCAGCTCATGCTGTTGCAGAAGAGATGGTCCTCAGGTGGTGAAAGAGAAACGTGGAAAATGGAAACAGCCTGAGTCGTGCATGCTAAACTGTACCCTGGAGTAGTGGCGAGAGTGTATTGTATAGGGAGGTTTGAAAGCAAGATGAGGTGTGGGATGAATCACGGCCAGCACATTGAAAACACAAGAGGGTGTGGGGAATAGTGTGGGTGGGAAGAGGCAGAATGCATGTTCTGCGGGCAGTAAATTGGGTGACAAAAGAGTAGGAGGAAATCAGGGGCCTTGAGCCTTCGTTGAATTCTCTCCTGCTGTCTAAGATGCTCCATTGTTATGAAATACATTTTTCAGGGTCTAATTGCCTTGTATTTTGGCACTTATCATTATTCTGACTTTTGGTTTATCCAGGTTTATTCTTCTCCTTTAGTGGCTGCTTCCAATCTGACTCCTCAGACATAGCAATTTACTTAGTGCTTTACATTTAAGTGACATCTTAATCACTTTCTATTTTCCAGACAAATATCATGGCATTCTAGATACATTGAAACACTACCACCACCTCCTGTTCACCACCACAGCCTCTTGCAACTAAAAATTCACAAAAGGTATTCTCATGTTCAATTGTTTTTTTTCTTCACAAGGCCAGTATTTAAAGTCATTACATTTAAAACACAGAATATTAGTAGATGGACTCCAAAATAACTTGCCCTATTCCCATCACCCCATCCTAGGAAATTCTCCCCTTCCTCAGTCCTTCCCTTTCTTTCTTTGAGGATTACTGTTCCTTGCACAGAGGTTGGCACTCAGTGAGTGCTCAGTAAATGTCATGAATGCATAAATGGAGGAATTGTCACTTGATAACACAAATCTTTCCAAGATGGTTTATCCCCCATGCTTTCTAGAGGCATGGGGATAGATGACTTTCTGAAGTCCCTTCAGTTGTTAAACCTTGAACATTTAAAGACTTGCATTCAGAGGACTTTCAAAAAGGTGGCACTGTAATCCACTGTCGGCATCATGGGAAGCGAGTTGAGGGGAGAAGGATGGTGTGTGTGTGTGTGCACGCATGCGCGTGTGTATCCCACTGCATATACACACAAAAATCTATTCCTTATATTACTATGATATTTGACACAAATTCTTTTATAATCAAGACTAGACACATGCTCTAAAGCATCCATGTTTTATAAAGCACGCATGCGCGTGTGTATCCCACTGCATATACACACAAAAATCTATTCCTTATATTACTACGATATTTGACACAAATTCTTTTATAATCAAGACTAGACACATGCTCTAAAGCATCCATGTTTTATAAAGAATTGAATGCTTTGTCATTCGTAAGCATAACTGCAACTCACGGACAAATTAAAGTCATGAGTTGTTTAGTTCTGGAACTAGAGTGATCTCAAGTTGGGCCCCCAGTTATGGACAAGGAAACTCATGCCCAGAAAAGAGAAATAGGCTCCTGAATCCACACAGAAGGCCGATGGCAAAGGAAAAATCAGACTCCCAGGTTGCTGCCTCCCAGTCTAGGAGTCTTTGAGCAGCTCATCCATCCTGGTGATTGTCACGGTGTTGAGAGCAGTGAGTCTTGGAAAGATCTCCAAGTAGCAAAAACATCACGGACTGTTTTCTTTTCACATAAGAAGGTTTAGAGACCTAAAGGTTTGGGAAAAAGGAAACTAATAAAAAGATAAAAAGACAATTACCAGAAATATTCTTTCTTTAAATTGTGAACCAAGGGCATTGGCTTTGAGCAAAATCTGCAGAGACTACACATATATTAACAGAGTTTGGTGCTGTTTTGTTTTGCTTTTTAGATTAATTAATGAATTTGGTATACTTTGGAGTTAATTTAGTGTTCCCTTTTAATATTAAATACCCTTGGGAATGGTCCTACTTTAAATCCACTCAGTCACTAGCTCACATAAGGAACAGGACTTGGATTTAATAAACATATGAGAATTTGGAATATAACTTGGAAAGGAAAATGAATTTAACAAAATATCAATTTAGGGCTGGCCAGTTAGTTCAGTTGTTTAGAGCGTGGTGTTATTAACACCAAGGTCAAGGGTTTGGATCCCCATACCAGCCAGCTGCCAAAAATAAAAACCAAAAACAAAAACCAAAAACTCTGTATCTATATATCAATTAGCATGAAACAACAACAAAAAAAGCAATTTATTTCACAATTATGGGTTTCTAAAAATAAGTTACTCTTTAAAACTTGCTCCTATTTTGGGCCGGCCCGGTCCTTTTTTTGCTCACCATTGTATCCCTGCACCTAGCACAGTGCCTGGCATAGAACAGAAATAGTGCTGAAGGCATTTTAGTTGAATGAGTGAATGAGTGAGTGAGGAAGGAAGGAAAGAAAGGAAAGAAGAGATTTGGGGCAGTGTCATGAGAAAAGGTACAGGAGATGTTTGGGAACAGCAAGATTCTGTAAGGTGAGGTATATTATTTAAATAGTGAGCAGTCACAGGTGAGGCAGGACACTTACATAGTTGGGGACTGGATTGTGGAAAGCCACTGGATATAAGTCAATTCTGCTTATTTATGAATGGCAGAGAGACTGACCAGGGCTCTGCTTTAAGATGAGTACTCTCATGGCTGACAATTGGGGGTCAGTTAGGCTATGGCAGGATGGGATTAGAGTTGTAGCAAGGGGAGCAGACGAGGGTTCGGATCCCACATACAGACCGGTTCCCGCTCACTGGCTGAGCGAGGCGCGGGAGCAGCGCCGAGGGTTGCGATCCCGTTGCCGGTCCCCAGTCCGGTACGGGGGCGACACTGAGGGTTGCGATCCGTTGCCGGACACGGAAAAAAGACAAAAGACAAAAAAAACCAAAAAAAAACAAAAAAAACAAAAACTTGCTCCTATTTTTATGTGTAATTATATTTTAATAAATTCTCCCATAGGTAAACAATTTTTTCATTTCCATTGTTTTTATAAAATATTGTAGCTGACCAGTTGGTGGAGCAATTACATTTCCATGGCTCTTAGTGGCTATTTTGCTTAGGTACTAGTAACTTAATTAGAATCAAGAAAGAGACTATTCATATTCTAGGAATAATCAAATTGATCACAAACTTTCAGGAGAAATGAGAGACAAAATCGCTTTAGCGACACCCAGCTCATTGAAGACAACCTATAATTAAATTAAGGTGGTAATTCCACTTAAGACTGCGGAAGAGCCCTCTCTTAACTCACCTCAAAGAAGTAGGCCCCTTCCCAACAAAGCCACACTTAAAAGTAGGAAAGAGTAAGAAATGCAGCCACACTTAAAAGTAGGAAAGAGTAAGAAATGGGAAAAGCTCAGCCCCTGGGCTCCTAC
>NW_007726513.1:99738-109037 GCF_000696425.1 Galeopterus variegatus
AGCCACACTTAAAAGTAGGAAAGAGTAAGAAATGGGAAAAGCTCAGCCCCTGGGCTCCTACCCCTGCATATGTGAGGTCAATATAATTATAATTTTAATGGCAAACTATATGCCCTTTTACAAACCATACAGTACAGGTTGTGAGGTAATTATCAGCCTCTTCGGCTTAAGCATTTGTCCTAGAGAGATGGCCTCTGTGAAAACAATTTGCTCAATGCAGATTTCCTCAAAAAGAATGGTTGGTGAGTGTTTGCCAATTCATCTTTATGTCCCCCCAGATTGTTGTGGCTACTTACAGGTGCTTAGAAAATGTAACCTTCATCCATGATATTTTAAGTGAAAAATATGAGTCAGTATAGTTATGATTATGTGGAAAAAAGTAAATTCTTTCAATAAACAAAAGACCATAAAGAATTATAAAATGCTAGCAGTGATCTCACTTGAATAGTGAGACTGAGTGATTGTAAAATTTTTCTTGTGTTTTCTTTGATTTAAAAAAATGTTTATTACTTTACTTAAAAAAACCCACTATTTTGCTGCTTCCTTTCTTGTAAGGTGGAGGATGAAAAAGCTGAGAAGCCAGATGCCAAGGAGAAGAAACCTGAAGCCAAGAAGGCTGATGCCAGTGGCAAGGTTAAAAAGGCTAACCTCAAGGCTAACAAGCCCAAGAAGAGGAAGCCTCGCTGCAGCTGAAACCCTATCCCCTTTAGAGGAATTGGTAGATATTCCCAATCGGCTATGTATTCCAGAAAGACCACCTACAGGAGGAAATACTCAGCAAATAAATCCAGGATTGAAAAGAAAAAGGAGAAGTTTCTTGCTACTATCACAAAACCAGTTGGTGGTGACAAGAATGGTGGTACCCAGGCAGTTAAACATCACAAAAATGCCTAGTTGTTATCCTATGAAGATGTTCTTCCAGAGCTGTTGAGCCCTGGCAAAAAATCCTGCAGTCAGCACGTGAGAAAACTGTGAGCTAGCATCTCTCCTGGAGCCATTCTGATCATCTTCACTGGGCACCTGAGAGACAAGAGGGTGGTTTTCTTGAAGCAGCCGAGCAGTGGCTTGCTCCTGGTGACTGGACCACTGGTCCTCAATCGAGTTCCTCTGCTTAGAACACACCAGAAATTTGCCATCGCCACCTCTACAAAAAGTGATGTCAGCAATGTAAAAATCCCCAGACATCTCACTGATGTGTACTCTAAGAAGCAGCAGCTGCGGAAGCCCAGACACCAGGAAAGTGAGATCTTGGACACAGAAAAAGAGAAGTACTAGATTACAGAGTTGTGTGAGGTTGATCAGAAAGCTGTGGACTCACAACTTTTACCAAAAGTCAAAGCTATTCCTCAGCTCCAGGGCTCCCTGGTGATCTGTGTTTGCCCTGACAAATGGAATTTATCCTCACAAATTGGTGTTCTAAATTTCTTACCAAGAACCAAATTAAATAACGGATATGTTCCAAAAACAAAATTATTTTAAGGTGTTATTTGAAATGCAGGAAATTAATGCCAATGAATATAGAGGAATGAATATCTGTATTGATATATATGAATATACACAAAATAGTATTAATAATCTCTTTTTTTTCTGGATTATAAGGCCATAAGAATTCGGCAATGATTTTACATGAGTTCATATTTTGGTCACTGTAACAACAGGTGAATAAGTTCATAGATATGCACATGGCAGGTTATTGTTCAGTCCATAGACAATGCAGGAGAGACGGGGGTGAGAGTGCTTTACAGTAACCCAGGCCCTGCACAGCTCAGCCATGCTCCCCATGTTCTAGCCGTTGCTCCTATTACTATCTGTGTGTACTAAAGAGTACTATCTCAAAACTATCTAACTACATCTTTATCACAGAGACCAATCAGTACAGAGGCTGACACCTGCTCTTAGCTGAAATCAAGGACTAACCTGTGCATGTTGATAAAATTACATTGCCTGGCAAGCTGATGAGAAAGGGGGCTGACCGACATAGATTAGTGCAGGGTGGGGGTTTTATTTTCTATAATCCAAGTTTCTTGCAGACATGTGTTTTTAAAGCTGGCTTTAAAGCAAATATTTATTAAGTACCCACTATGTGCCGAGCACTGCTCTAGACAATGAAGTCAAAGCAGTAAGCAAAATAGAGATCCTTGCTCTCTGGTAGCACACATTTTAGATGGGGGAGACTGATTAATAAATGTCTAGATAACAATATATTATTTTAGATGGTAACAAGAACAATAAGAAAAATAAAGTTGAGAAGAAGGATAAAGAATGCTTGGAAAGGGGAGGGGGGGCTTACTTTTTAAAAGGATGGCCAGGGAAAGGCTCACTGATATAAAATCTGAAATAGCCATGAGGATATCTTGAGCAAGAGCCAGGCAGAAGAAACGGCAAGTTCAAAAGCTGTAAAACTGAAGCATGCTTGGTATGTCCCAGAATTGGCAGAGGAAGGTGTGACTAGAGAAGAATGTGGGGATGGGGAAGCTGGGAAATGAGAGCAGCATAGGGGGTACTATACCATGTAGACTTCATACACCATTCAAAGAACTTAGGCTTTTACTCCAAGAGGGATGGAAAGACATTGAAAAGTTTGGGACAGAGTAGTGTCTTGATATGATTTATAAAGCATCACTCTGGCTGTTTTATTGAGAGTAGACTTTGGAAGGAGAAAGCAAGGGCAGAGGCAGGGAGATTAATTAGGAGGCTATTGCAATAGTCAAGGCAAGAGATAGTGATCTTGGGCCAGGAAAGTGGCGATGGAGGCAGTAAGAAGTGACAAGCTTCTGAATAAATCTTGAAGGCAGAGTCAACATAATTTGCCAACAGATTAAATGTGGCACAAGAGAAATAGGGAATACAGGAATGACTAAGTTTTTTGTCTGAATAACTGGGAATAGAGTTGATATTCGCGGAAGTGGGCAAGACCATGGGAAGAACAAGTACAGTGAGGGCAAGGGGAGAAGTTGCAATTCATGTTTTGGACACACATGTGAAGTTTGAGTTGTGTATTAAATATCCAGGTGGACATGTCAAGTAGGCAACCAGATATACAACTATCAAATTGAGGGGAGAAGTCTAGGCTGGAGATATAAGTTGGGAAGTTATAAGCATGTAGATGGTATTTGAAGCCATAAGACCAAACATCACTAAGAGAGTGAGCATGGATAGAGAAATCCAAGGATTAAGATCTGGGTATTTCAAGATTGGAAGATGAAAAATAGTCACCAAAAGAGACAGAAGAGTGGACAGTGAAGTAGAAGAAAAACAGAACACAGTGTACAACAACAACAAATAAAAAGAGGATAATGTGAATAAAGTGTTTTCAAAAGGAAAACTGAAATGTTACTAGTAGGCCAATTAAGGTGAGAAATGAATTTACCAATGTGGAAGTCACTGGTAATATTTGAAAATGCTGTCTTAGTGGATTTCTATGGACAAAAGCCTGATAGGAGTGGGTTCAAGAGTAAATGAGAATGACATCAGTTGGAATGGTAAGGACCTTTGAAAAACTGCTCCTCCATTGAAGCAATGAGAAAATTGCAAAAATCATCAAAATCAACTTTTTCAGAGCTCTGGAAATTAGCCAGAGACTTGCAATAACATGAAGAGTACTTATTCAAGAAAAATGGCCAAATCTAAGAACAGTGAGCTTTGTGGTGTTTCAACTTGCCCTATTTCCCTCTCCCCAACTCCATGGTAGCCTTAAAAACCAACAGCCATACAAACATGGGAAGAATCAGCAGCCCAGTAGCCATGGGAGGGAAGATAATGGGTTCAGAGCGTCATTCCCAGAGAATAAAAAACTGTTTTTATGTGGCTTATGTGGCAGTTCCCTGGAAATCCTCACTTGCAGGGCTTGTCTTTATTTGACCTGATTCAAATCTCAGTCAGTGCAAATAGTCATTTCTCCAGGGGTGTTTATGGAAACAATCAGTGGCAATTGTTTAACATCACAGCTGCTTGAGGTTGCAATAAAAGTTGTGGCAAATAAGAAGCTGACCAAAAACACTCAGGGAAACCTGGGGAATGAGATGTCCATAGGGACAGTTGAAGAGCTCTGACGTATTTCTGGGAATCTAGAGCCCATGCACATGTTCAGGGCTGAGCACATGCCCTGGAAAGGCCTGAGAAAGCCCTAAGTTCTCACCTCTGGCTGTCCTTGAGACTCTACACAAGCAGGAAGTGAAGGCTAAGGCAGAGTTGTAAACTGCCTGCCTGAGCATTGAAGGCATGCCTCAACACACACACAGAGTTCCTCAGCAAAAGCTGGAAGACTTACTGGTTCCAGACTTTAAGTAAATCTCTGTCTAATCATTAGCTGACCACTGAGATAACTGAGCAGAGATTTCAGTGGCCACACATAGCAAAGAATACAGACCTCACAAAATTAGTTCAGGAAAACCAGTAGAAACTGTTATGTAAATGAGCCAAAGATGGCTTCCATATATTGGCTCCTAGGTTATTTATCTCTTCACTGCAAGCTGAGACCCATTAGCTCAAAATCCCACTGACTCCAAATTCAAATTTTTACGCATCCAATTATTTTTAAAATATCCCAAATGAGCAAAATTTTAACTATTTAGAATCTGCCTGCTTTGCATACCCTGCAAAACCTAAAGTGATAGTCATTATCCACTGGTAAGATAGAGTCTTGTGGTTATAAGACTCCAAGCTGCTACAGCCTTTTAGAGCTTTCTGACCCAGGGACTGCTTGCCCTGCTGCTGAATGACATCACCTAGACATATACCATCTTTTTGAAAAGCTTATTTGAAAATGTAGTCCAACTAACAAAATGTGAGTCAAAAATAGCTCAAAAATAGGAGAAATTGTGGTACAAAAGGACTAACAGTAAACATCTAAACTGTTTAAACAAAGTTAAATCTTAACGATCAATGGAAATGTGATCCCTGAAATGAATAAAATTTATAAAACATTTCTTGAAAGGAAAATATTTCAAAATAATATTTAATATAATCTGGGCCTAAAGCCACAGAAAATATTAGTAGCTAAAGTATATATTGTGCTGACTGTGTCAGATATCAAATTCTAATTATATGCTACTTAGAAGACATGTATGTAAAACAAAATAGATGCCCCATAAGAGGATGGATTCAGATATAAATAATAAAACAAAAATTCTGACTAAAATGTCAACAAATCAAAGCCAACAGTACATTAAAGAACTATTTAATCAGTTACTGTTTATTTTCAGAATACAAGAATGGTCTAACAGGAAATTGGCCAATGCTATCTGTCACATGAGCAAGTTAAAGAAGGAAAATAATATGATTATGCCAAAAGAAATCTGGCAAAATTAACTATTCATTCAAAAAAAGAAATTGTTAGAAATCTAAGAATTAAAGAATTTGTACTTAACATGATAAAGAATATCTCTCTCAAACCAAATCATGACAGAATTCTAGAGGTATTTTTATTAGATAGGGGTCAGAAAGAATGCCTACTATTAACACTATTGGCTGTTGTTTATGGTTTTAAATGCCCATGAATTCTTTGATACTTACTTGGGAGCAGATTCTCCTATGGAAATGGAAGAGACAAAACCAATATTTTTTGAAGATTATATGAATGGATTAATGGATTAAACATTTTTTTAAAAGCCAAAATTTACGAGAAGATATAAGTGACTATTTCATTGATCTTGAAATTGGTAAAAACAAACAAAACAAAAATATTAAAATATAAAAGCAATGGAAGAAACCATTATGAAGATGTCTAGCATTTATTGAACACATATTATATCTAATTATTATATGGGGAAATACTCATACTCACCAGAATGTCTATAATTTAAAAGACTATAACACTAAACGAAATTGGTAAAAACAAACAAAACAAAAATATTAAAATATAAAAGCAATGGAAGAAACCATTACGAAGATGTCTAGCATTTATTGAACGCATATTATATCTAATTATTATATGGGGAAATACTCATACTCACCAGAATGTCTATAATTTAAAAGACTATAACACTAAACATTGGCGAGAATGTAGAACAATTGGAACTCTCATATACTGCCACTGGAACTGCCAAAGTTTGGCAGTTTTTAAAAAACTAAACATATACCACCTTAGGCCCAGTAATTCCACTCCAAGGTATTTACCCAAGAGAAATAAAAACTTACATTCAAAAAATGACCTGTATAAGAATGTTCATAGCAGCTTTAGTCATAATAGTCAAAAACTGGACTCAGGCCAATTGTCCATCAATAGGAAAATGGATAAATTGTTATATTCGTAAAATGGAATAGTAACTAGCAATTAAAAGAAACAAGCAATCAATACATGCAGCAAAATTGATAAATCTCAAAAAATATTATGCTGAAAGGAATAAGCCTTACACAGAAGAGTAGTACTATACAATCCCAATGATATGAAGTTCAAGAGTAGGCAAAACTAATCTATCTATGGGCAGGAGGGAGAGTGAGCAGGGATTGATTGAAAAGGAACATAAGGAGTTTTCTAGGGGTAATGATAATGTTCTATATCTTCATAAAATTTTGGATTACACAGGTGTCACATTTGTCAAAACTCAGTGCATGCACACTTAAGATTTGTGCATTTCATTGTATGTAGGTTTTACCTTAAAAGAAAGTGTTTACTAATATTATGCTCTAGTTTAAAATATGAATGCTGAAGTATTTAGAAGGAAGTGTAGTGATTCTACAATATCTGAAATACATTAAAAAGACAAAAAGGATTAATGGATGGCTAGAGGGGTGTATAGATGACTAGATTTACCATGAAACCTACATAGTAAAGTGTAATGGTAGAATCTAGGTGGTACACATATGGCTTGTTCAGCATAAAATTCAACTTTGCTGTAGGCTTGAAAAAATTTAAATGATATGCTAGGAAAAATCATGTTTTTAAAGAAATTACTTCAGATACCTTGCCTAATAATAATAATAATAATAATAATAATAATAATAATAATATAGCAGGATAGAATGTTGTGTGTGTAATATGATGTAGTTTAGAGAGGGTGTGAAAGAGAGACCTAAAATAGAGAAAAGCCAGTGGTTATCTTGAGGTGTTGTGGTAATGTGTAATTTTTCTTTTCCTTTTTATATATTTTTTTACATTTTCTAACCTGTCTACAATAAATGTGAATAACTATTATTAGAAAAAAATATTTTATCCCATAAGATTTTAAAAATAGTTTCAAGGAGACAGATCTTAACTTGGAGCACAGAGTAACACTTCCCAACAGTACAAACTATGTATGGAGGGAATGGACCTCTGAGATGGTAGGAAGGTTTCTCATCCTCCCATGGACCCCTATCCAGGCTGGAAGACTACAGGTAGGAATATTTTAGAGAGGGTTTAAACAAGGCATGAGGGATTTTAGGGTATCCTCAAATTCTAAGATTCAATATGTGAAACAGAAAGTGCTACAGAAATGAAAAGGCGTCTTGCGTTTTCCCAATCTATTTCAAATTTGGTATTATGCCATGAAAATAAAAACGCTAATCCAAGACTTCCTGTACCAGCATACATACAACCTGATTCGATACGTAACAGGAAAGTCACCCTCGGCACCAAATCAGAGTTGTTTTAACATCTTACTGTGCTAGAGGTACGGTGGAATAATAATAAACCCCGTATTTGCAAAGTGTTTTAGAGTGACAGAACACGTCCACATGCATCATCTCATCTAGTTCTGTGACAACCCTGAGACCTGGTAGGGGGAGATGGGCTTCCCCGACACTGCAAAGCTGAAGGCAGTGAGACTGCTCAGGGATACCCGGGCATGGACTCTGCTTTCTCTCCTACAGGGGGAGGGCCCTCGTTGGTGCTGCATTTGGTTCAAGAACATGAACTTGATTTCTGTAAACATTTCCTTAAAGAGATGCACAAAGTTAGTTCAAGTACGTTATGGCTGGTTTCTTTCTCAACCCCTTCAGCACTCTATCTGGAAGGAGTGTGGATGTCAGCGGGTGACCCTGTGATGAGCCAGGAGTAAAAGAAAAGCTGAGCAAAGGTGGGCTGCTCACACCCCTGCTCTGTGCGAGGTTCTCTCACCCATGGCCACACGATAGTGGGGTGGGTGGAGGGGTGTTTGTGTGTTGGGGCTTTTCCTTTGATTAGGAATTTATCTTCAATGATGCACATTCATTCTGTTATCTCTGTTTTTCTGTTTTTATTTTACTTATTTATTGTAGATGAGGAAACTGAAGTTCAGAGAGATTAAGTAGAAGACCCAGGGCTGGAATGTGTGACACCAGTGCTTTTGGGGGAGCAGAAAGAAGAGCAAAATTTGGGGGATTATTATTCAAATGAGTTCCCAGCTAAATCCATAAGTTCCTTTAGGTTTGCCAGTGGATATAAAAAACAAACCAAAAGCAAAAATACTAATTAGCACTTTGGATTTATTTAAAGTATTTTTAAAATTCTGAATGCTATCCTAAGCATTGGAAAGCATTCCTCTGAGGGCAAGACTGTGTACTTCCAAGATGGTTCATTAGATATCCCTTTTCTCTCAAATGAGAACTAGAAGAAAGAGCTCCGGCCCTGGCACTTTCTATTGACGCTTCATTTAGACTGGGACTTTTTTCATCTGAGACATTTTGGCTACCCGTCCTGTTTGTAAAAGGAGGTGGGGGGAGGGTGCAATTGCAACTAAGGCCAACCAAGAGAGTTTAGAGTAATTGTGCAAAGCCATGACCACAAATCAAATAACACTGCAATAAATCGCATCACATTTTTTGAAAGCTCCTAATGAAAAACCAGAATGGGATGAAAGCAACAACATATTTCAGTAGTCTGAAATATTTACTTTGAAAAGAGATTCTATATCAAAGCTTGAAGAACTTTCCACAAAATCTTTTTTTTTTTTTTTTCCCTTTTTGTCTTTTTTACTGACCGGTAACGGGATCGCAACCCTTGGTGTCGCGCCCATACCAGGGACCAGCAACGGGATCACAACCCTCGTTGCGCCCGCACCGCACTCAGCCAGTGAGCGGGAACCGGTCTCCACATGGGATCCGAACCCTCGGTGAGAGCGCCGCCGCGCTCCCAAGCGGCGCACTCTCCAGTGCGCCACCGGGCCGGCCCTCCACAAAATCTTTTAAAGCTAGGACCAGCATAGATGACTTTTTTTCATTTCTTGCCTTCAAAGCTGCGAAAACTCAGTCTGATATACAATATTTCTGTATTTGACTAGTTCTACGTAGTGGAGTAAATCCTGTCTTTACCAAGCAAGGGCCCTTCATGTTCCAGCCCTGAAATGAAGAGGCCAAGCCCACTGCTTGTTCTGCGTTAACAGCATTTCTAATGTTAGCTG
>NW_007726513.1:109388-131048 GCF_000696425.1 Galeopterus variegatus
TCTTGCCTTCAAAGCTGCGAAAACTCAGTCTGATATACAATATTTCTGTATTTGACTAGTTCTACGTAGTGGAGTAAATCCTGTCTTTACCAAGCAAGGGCCCTTCATGTTCCAGCCCTGAAATGAAGAGGCCAAGCCCACTGCTTGTTCTGCGTTAACAGCATTTCTAATGTTAGCTGCTTCTCCAACCTTTCAGGTTGTTGCAGCCTTAACTAAGGACTGCCAAGGAAAAAACGTCAGAGGAGCAGTATCATCCTCATTTTTCCAAATATCGAGACCAATTCATCACCCAAAGATCTAAATTTCCAGATTGTCTTTAAAACTCTACACACAATCCTTGGCTGACTCCAAGCCTGGCTGCTGAGTGTGGGGTCGATTGGAAAGAGGACTTCCCTATTCCAGAATTTCAGGGCCTTTGGAAGCCTCCCTGCCCCTTTGCATTCACTTGCCCTAAATACTTCTCCAACTCCAGGGTAGCCTGAAATCGTTCAATTAGAGGTTTATTTCTTGAGCTTGGCTTCTGTGAAAATGCAATACTGCTAGGGGAGTTAATGGCAACTTTCAAGTCAGTGTGAAGATGTTCATTATATATCTTTATGAAGAAGGTTGTGAATGAGCAGAAGAACAATTGGTGCATCTCCAGGAAAGCAGGAAAGCAGTTAAGAGGAAAAACTATTTCCCAAGAGAAAAGCTGGGAATATGGGCATCTTTGGACCACACTTTTTTCTCTGGCTGGCCTTGGTCTTAAGCATTAAAATGCTCTTCATCTCTATCATGAAGCCTTACCTTCTTATCTGATAAACTATTCTAATCAAAAGCCACATAAAATTTGCGTGCTCAATTTTTCTCTATCTTGACCAAATACAGGAAATGAATCACTTTGCAAAGCACACTGAGAACAGCCAAAGCAATCTGCAAGTTGTGTAATCCTGTCCCAGCTCCTGGCTCTATGTATTCAGCAAGGACTTCAAGAGAAACCTCATTCTTGTTCTCCCTCTCAAATGCACACACCCGATTTTTTTGGTAAACTTGTGGGCTTCAATTTTGCAATCTCCTGTTTTGGGAACAAGCATTAAATAGTAACAGTCCTTTTGCTTTGTGCTTTTTCCTAGTGTTTTGTCCTCATATTGAGATACATTGGAACAGACTTTTAACTAAGAAAATATTGAGGGTCCCTCCTTTTCTTGTGTACACATCTACATACACACAGAAAGACTTATAAAAACTATGTGACAGTGAACTGTTAGGTGGTGGCCCATCTAACCCTATTTTTAGCACAGGATGAAAATACCTGAATGACAGAAAAGAACTGATTTTCCCGAATCTCTCAGCCAACCTATTGGCAAAGACTAGAACTAGACTCCTGTTCCAGATATTCTATTTTATTCTTGTTTACTGAGTTGGGCTAACTGTGGAGACTCAACTATATTTTCTATTTCTGAAGCTGTTTTAAAAGCACCCAAAGTAAGCAGGTATATTATCTTTGCTAAGAGATGGTGTGATGTTCTAACTATACTCATCACTGAATTCAAGTACAGCATCTTTATAAAGTCTCTGTGCCATTTTTAAACTTAACTTCAAAAGCATACGAGGTAGACATGATAGTAAACTGTAAATGGAATTTAAAGGCAAATTCAATTTTCTTCTTGGAGCTGTCATGAACTTCAATTCTGCTGACCATATTTCATTTGTCACAGGATCTGAAATGAGTACATATTGTGTGCAATTGTGTAATGTAGTTGTCCTAAACTTTAATACATTTACTTTTGAGTACCATTTACAGACTGTCTCTAACACGCACAACCTGAGTTATTAAAGTTTAAAAGTGCACAAGGCCCTTATGAAGACCCTGTTCATAGTTCAAGTACAGAGTACAGGAATTCTGGCTAAATTACCTTCTTTTGCTGCCAGCCCATCTCCTTCATTTCAGACAGGCTACAAATCGAAAGAACTATATGTTCCTTTTCCATAAAAAGTAGAAATTTTTAAACTCTAGTATTTAGTGACTAACTGGCGCTAAAAGACATGGCTACATTTTTAAAGTGGATTCCTGTTTAGAATACATAGATTTAATGTTAAGATCTAATTGGAGTGACAAAAGGCACTGAAGAAGAGAAAGAGCAATTAAATCAGATAACTAGAAGGCTGACCATCCCGAATACCTTGGTCATTCAGCAACTATCAATTTAGATTCTATTATTTTTTTCAAGATCCATGCAAGTGCATGTCATGTTTCTGAATACTCTCAGTTCAGAGGGACACAGCCCTTCACTGAATTCCTAAAGCATCTTTAAAGTGAGTCTGCACTCAGAGAGACCTCAGATATCATCTATCCCTTTTGTGGCAGAGTTGGGCCTAGAACCCAGGACTGTTTTCTTCTTTCCAGACCCTACTTAGTCCTGGGATAAGGATGGTCAAATTTGTAGCTTGAAGGGAAAACCAGATCTGGGGGAGAAGAATGATGATTCAAAATTGCCTGAGTTTTGAATCTGAGTGGCTTAGAAAACATGGGGAGCTCACGTTAAAGAAAAGGTAATAAGTTTCATATTAAACATGTTCAGTTTGAGATGGCAGAACATCAAATCTATTTGGCTTGGATGAATTGGGATTCTCAGAACCATAAGGGCTAAAAGCTTTGTGAAAATGGCAGGAATCTCTGTAGAATGATGTACAAAACAAGTGTTAACCTTGGTGATGAAAATTTAAAGCTTGACTCAGTGGTATAGGCAGTGAGCAGCCTTGGATGACATGCCAAAGCCTGTTAGAGTGACGAGCAAGACAGTTCCAATGACTCTGCTTCCTCAGTAGCAACTGCAGCCTTTTCATTTGGAGCAAGTCTTTCCTGGTCAGCCCCATTCTATAGGTCAGGTCAAAGGTCAGCCAACTACAGCCTCTGGACCAATTCCGGCTAAGCACCTGTTTTTGGAGAGCCTGTTAGCTAAAACTGTTTCTCCAATTTTGAAATGGCTTAAAAAATCAAAAGAAGAATAATAATCTGTGGTATGTAAAAATTACATGAAATTCAAATTTCAGTGTACATGAAGTGTTATTAGAGCACAGCCATCTGCATTCATTCATATATTGTCTTTGGTTTCTTCACACTACAGCAGCAAAGTTGAGTAGTTGCAACAGAGACCATATGGCCCATAAAGACTAAAATATTCACTATGTAGCTCAGAACAATTTTGCTGACTCTTGCCTTAGGTCTTTAAGGGTTGAAATATCTGAAGATGGCTTTTGATTCTTAGTATTCCCATCCATTCATCCATTTATCCATATATTCCTGCATCCATCCATGTACCTAGCCAGCCAGCCATCTAATATTTATCAAGTATGTAAAGTTCTGAAGAGTCCCAAGACCTAATCCCAACTCTCAATACAAGTGTTACGTACCAGTGCTATAGCAGTGCAATCTCTTCTAGAAAGAATTCGGCATTCAGCTGGAGAATTAAAGTACATACTTCACAGGATGATTGAGTGCTGAATTTTTAGTATCCTTAGGTTCCTCCTCATCAGGGCCCTCTTCCTCAGGGCTCAACCCTCCTTGGGGTTGAAAGAGGGATTTGTCTCTGAAGTAAGGGTGGGACTGAAACTGCGGCTGTCAACCCAGGGGCTCTAGTTAAATGGAAGAGGAGAATTACTGAGGATGAGAACCAGGTTAAGCCTGAGGAGCTGCAGAGTTTGCCTAATTGAGTATGGTTTGTTTCTCTAGCTAGGACGAAGACACATTATGACTTTCATGGGCCTCTGGCACTTTCACCTTTGTGGGCATCTTTCTGTGTTAAAAAAAATTATAAAAATTAAAAATGTTATGACTGCATTGGTATGAATATAAATATAAAGCAGATTTGGCTTATTATTATATTCAATTTTTTATGATTTTAAAAGAAATTAAAAGTAATATTTTTGTGTGCCCCTAAAAGTATTGTGGGCCCTAGGCATGATGCATACTGTGCTCACTGGAGAATTCAACCCAGGTAAGTCTTTATCCCGAGCAGAGAGAAGATAGTCATGGTGAGACCATGTTACTTCCCACCCATTTTGTGTGTGGTCTTTCAGTTACGAATGCTTTCAGCTACAAGTAACAAAGTTTAACTAACAGTTGAATAGATGGTAGCAATACTTATTACTTACCTATAATGTATGGAAGTAGGCAATTTCAGGACTGGCCACGGAGTTTGACTACTGTCAATTTCCATCATTCTGCTCTGCCATCCCTAGAATGTTGGCTTTTCACCCACATGCATATGTCCACGTGGTCTCAAGCTGGCTGCTCTTTTGCTTTCACATTCAAGGTGGGAGGAAGGTGAAGGGCACTGTACTGGCATGTCTGGAAAGCAAAGTCTTTCTAGGGCATGGGAGAAGGGGCTTGGAAGTAGCTATTAAATAAGCCAAGCAGATATGTTGACCATGGGTGAGACGCGGCTGTTTTCTTCGAGACATACCGTAGGCTGATTATTATTTTTCTTATTACAGCTACCTCGGTCTCACAGTTAGTAAAAAATTCCTCCAAGACACTGGCAGTGAGTTGTTAGTTTTAGTCAGTATGTTTTTCTTCTTTCTCTGTCTTTAAGGGAGTTGGGAGAGGATACATCAGCATGTGCTATATGGAAGACATTTAAAATGGAGCTGAGTTTTCAAACATTCCTATCCTTTATCTCATATGAGCATGTGAGGTAAGTATATGTGGTTGATAGGTAGGTATAAAACTATACTGCAAAATTTACATGTGTGAAATTGAGAGCTACAGAGACTAACTAATAAAGAAGACAGATGGTCATAAATCATGATNTTATTATTTTTCTTATTACAGCTACCTCGGTCTCACAGTTAGTAAAAAATTCCTCCAAGACGCTGGCAGTGAGTTGTTAGTTTTAGTCAGTATGTTTTTCTTCTTTCTCTGTCTTTAAGGGAGTTGGGAGAGGATACATCAGCGTGTGCTATATGGAAGACATTTAAAATGGAGCTGAGTTTTCAAACATTCATATCCTTTATCTCATATGAGCATGTGAGGTAAGTATATGTGGTTGATAGGTAGGTATAAAACTATACTGCAAAATTTACATGTGAAATTGAGAGCTACAGAGACTAACTAATAAAGAAGACAGATGGTCATAAATCATGATGCCCAAGGATAATGAGCAATGAGCTAGACACAGCACAGCAGGTCCTCAGTACTTGTTCCAGGTCAGACACAATTGCTTTCTATTGTGTTTATCCCACTATCTAGTCTAATGATAAAAGAGCATTTCAGAAACAAAATGAACTGTCCACAACATAGTTTGGAAATCCAGGAGTTTCTTCCATTTCATCATGGATATAACCATTTCAACCTCCATCTTTCTCTGGTGTGAATATTTAAGTAATTTTGCTGCATTAAGGAAACCTTTACATATGGGTAAATCATATCACTGAATGGAAATAAGAAGAAGATATCAATAACTTTATGTAAAACTGGTTAGTACTCATTTCATTACGATTATTTAAGACACAGCACAGCAGGTCCTCAGTACTTGTTCCAGGTCAGACACAATTGCTTTCTATTGTGTTTATCCCACTATCTAGTCTAATGATAAAAGAGCATTTCAGAAACAAAATGAACTGTCCACAACATAGTTTGGAAATCCAGGAGTTTCTTCCATTTCATCATGGATATAACCATTTCAACCTCCATCTTTCTCTGGTGTGAATATTTAAGTAATTTTGCCTTATTCCCCTATCTGTAAAATGGGAATTATTTTATAGAGTACTTGCCTTGCTGAGTGCTACTTGAATTAATTTGTTAAATGTGAATAAAAGGCTTTTTGAGATGAAAAGTGCTAGGCATTACTATTAGTTCTTCTAATGGTGTATTTAGTGTACAGTGGTTAAATTTCAAAAACAAAGCAAAACACTCTGATAAAAGGGTGAAATTCTCTGTAATAGGTAGCATTTAGCTGACGATGTTGCTAGCTAAATGGTCATTAGTCTATTTTAGTATTCTTAAATTTCAAAAACAAAGCAAAACACTCTGATAAAAGGGTGAAATTCTCTGTAATAGGTAGCACTTAGCTGACGATGTTGCTAGCTAAATGGTCATTAGTCTATTTTAGTATTCTCCCAAGTGAAATGAATACAAAAAATAAAAATTAAATGAGTTTCACTTAGAAGTAAACTACATTTAGTGACAGAGTTTATTTGACCTACAGGCTTTGAGTATTCAGGCAGCAACATTTTGTGTTGTCAGTATGACCTTCGCTGTATTTTTCAATTATTCTAGTTTTATATTCTTTCTGTTTTCCCATTATTTCCTACAGATAACCATTGCTGAATAAATGAATTATTCTTCATCTGTGTTGCTAGATTTTTCAACTAAAATACTTCCTCAACACTTATGAGCTGCCTCTCTTGCACAATATAAACCCTTTATCATGCCTGTTTTTATATTCTGCAATGAAATTTTTCCCAGTGGTTTCATGTATATATATGTTTCTGCCCTAACTACAAGAACAGAAGCTATCTCCTTTATTTTTTTGGAATTCCTAATGAAAATTTTATTAATATAACAAACATAATTTAATCCTTTATGTTTATATAAACATACATAAACAAAAACATAAACATATTACTTAACACCATTTTCAAAGCATTTTTCTATATCTATTAGTTCATTTGATCTTCAGTTGGGTATGTGTTATTCCTATAAAAAAAACTACATCATATATATTTATCCATTTTTTTCCTTGCCAAATGGAAAAGAAATCCTACAATCAATTCATGATTTATAAGGTCTTTAGAGAAACATGAAATTAATACTTTCATAATATCACTTTCACTTTTGTTTGTCCTCAAAACTCCAAGATAGAAATATTAGGAGATTGCAGGCCAGAGAGGTTAAAGGATATTCCTAAAGTTATGTGCTATCTGGTGGACAGTATGAAACCAGAACTTTGGGAAAGCCATTATCCCTTGGTAGAAATGCTCAGAGGTAGACATTCTTCTTCAGTGGCAAAGAAGCCTGGAGGAGCTGAATGGTCTTTGAAAACACCTTTTCAAGCACAGAAAATCATCCTACCAGCAAACACTGAGCACCTCCCAAGCCAAGCACACTCTCTTTGTAAAGGTAACCAAAGACTATTTCTATCCTCAAGTGGCTTTGTAACTTGTAGATGAGACATACATTTACATAAGTCCCTGCAAATTAATGGAGACTGTCTTTTGCTAAATCAGATAAGACCACATTTCACTGTGCCTGTTCAGCCCAGGGGGTGGCAGAGGCTGGGAGAGCGGGGGATGGGAAGCATTAAGGAAACCTTTACAGATGGGTAAATCATATCACTGAATGGAAATAAGAAGAAGATATCAATAACTTTATGTAAAACTGGTTAGTACTCATTTCATTACGATTATTTATCTGCATATCTATCATTGCCATTGAACGCTGAGCTCCTCATTGCCATAAACCATTTCGTGGCAGAGACTGCTAGTTGAACATGAAAATTCATTCTCCCATTCTTCCTTAGCACCAGAATCCTGACTTTTTCACTGGAAGAGTGACACCAGAATAAAATCTGTATATCTCAGCCTTCCTTACAGCTGAGTATGTGACTAAGTTCTGGCAAATAAGATGTGAGCAGAATTGTTAAGTGAGAGTTCTGGAAAGACTCCTTAAGGGGAAGATGTGTATACTTCCACTGCTTTTACTTCTATCTTTTGTCCTGCTGCCTGGGATACAGGTGTCGTAAGGGATGTTTCAGCAATTATATTGGACCATGAGATGACCTTGAGGGTGAAAACCAAAATAGAGGAGAAAAAAGATTTGGGGTCCCTGATGATTTTTTTGGAACTCCCATCCCCTGAACTGCCTAACTTCAGTCTTATTTTACACAAGAGAATAAACCTGTGTTAAAGCCACAGTTAAGTTTCAGTTGATAGCAGCTGAAACAATCCTAACCAATACAAAACATATCTCTGTTTTCCCAGCAGACAGCATGGTGCCTAAACTGGTAGTTGCTCAGAATATATGCACTTTAAATTTTATTTAATTACTCATACCTGCGTTCCAAAAAGAATTAAAGACAGGGTGCTAAATAAATGGCTTCAAAAATTAAAATTATACCAGCTTACCAAGGAAGAGTAAAAAGGCCAAATCAGGAAAACAAATGCAAGAATGAAGGGTCAGTTCTCAAGACATAAAATCCTAGAAGTTATACGGAGAAATGTAAAGGTAAATGTCACTATTCCTTTGCTAAGTAAGAAAATCTTGCAACATAATTTAAAGATTATCTTAATACATAGATAATAAAATAAAAATTTGGTAGTAAATAATTGACCCTAAGTATGAGTTACTAATACATTAAAGGACAAAATCAAATTCAAAGTGATAGTTGAGAATTGATCCACATCAGGGCAGGGAAAGGTTGAGCTGCATAACTGGTGAGTAATCTCTGAAGTAATAAAAGGAACAAGCAAAATTATGACAAAAATAAGCTAGGTCAGAGAATCATGTGCTATATAAGTACTGGTAACTATGATTTATTTAACAATCACTGACTTAGCAATTCTTCTGTGTCTGGCACTGTTCTAAACACTTTACAAATATTAACTCTTGAATCCATATAACAACCTTATGTGGTAGTTATTGTTATTATGCCCATTTTTTAGATGGGGAAACTGAAGCCCAGAGAGCTCCTGCTACTTTCCCAAGATCACACCGTCAGTGGAGAAGCAGGATTTTTACCCAAAGACCAACATTTTAAGATGAAAATGTTAGGCATTACTATTAGCTCTTCTAAAGTTTACTTTAATGTACTGCATTACTGATGGGCAGACCAACTTCTTGGCTTCTTTAGATCAACTTCTTGTTTTGAAATTGTGGAGGAAGAAAAAGGAATCTGGAAAGGGCCCAGAGAAAGGTTAAAAAGAAAAATCATAGGATGGACAATAGGATCCTTGAGAAAAAGCCAAAGTTGCTGAGTGCATTTAATTTAGAGAAGACACCAGTGAATTTCACTTCCAATGAGAGTGTAGTCAGATGAAAGAACTACTTAATTCTGATAGCTGTAAAGGAAGGTGTTGGAGTCTTTCTTTGATCCTGATAGTTCTTAAAATGGGGATAGACAATGTAAAATATAGAAATTCTGAAGATTTTATAAAACACGTGTATCACTTCTTCCATATACATCCTCCTGAATTAATCCTTATAATTCACGTAAATATGCATAAATTCTTAATGCCTTCTCTGCCTTTCTCTCCTTTGTCTTCCTGGAAACTCTTCCTCATCTCCCAAGATACCGCTCCAATGTCATTCCCTACTGAAGCTGCCTAACCCTCACTCTGCCCCTTCCCAAGTGCAGTTGACTAGATGGAACTTCAAAATTTGTAGTCATTCTAGACATTTCTATCCTAGCTATTTTCCCATGGTTTATTCACAAGCATACAGTCCTCAAACAGGCTATGACCTTCCTGCAGGAACCACCCAGCACAGAGATAGGCACATACTTGACACTGAAGAAAAACTTGAGTGAAAAAAATAACCAATTGACTAACTATATACAGTGTACTTGTGAAGACTTGTGTAATCCAGAGAGAGCAATATAATTTTGTAAATACTTCCTGAAATTTGACAACAATGATGTGAAGACACAGATTTCTGTCCAGGAACAAAGTCAGAATTAGAAACCAAAGGAAATAATCAGATGGTGTGTTACCAATTATTTTTTCTTTAGTTGCCTGCTGACCTTGTCATCTATGGCCAGGAGATGACATTGTTGATTCATTAAACTTTGTCCTTAAAAAGGTAAAGAAAGCATCTCTAGCACAGTACTTGAAACAACAGACAGACAAAAAGCAGGGGGAAATTAGAGTTTGCTCTTCACAGTTTCCTTGAGAATTTTTAGTAGGTTTATACTGCACCCTTAGTACTTTGGCTATGACCTCTGTATACCTCAAGGTCAGGTCAGCTTTGCACACAGCTTATGGACTAAACCTTTTGGACCAACCTAGAGCCTGAGCCTTTACTGGTCTCAAGAACATGCACCCAAACCTGCATATTGCTTTCTTTTGCTTTACTGGGGGTGAGGGCTCCTTTTTAAACCTAAGGTTCAAAAGACAGTAGCTAGAATTTATGCTGAAGTGGAGTAACAGGCTTTGGAGCTGAGCAGCGACCTAATGCAGGTGAAAAGCAAGTATTGATTACTTAAAGAAAGTTAAAATAAAAGCAATTTTTCTCCCCATTTTGGCACATTGCAGCTTTTGGCCTATCCACTCATAGCTAAAAAAGCATTCTTTCCTGATAATCAAGCTTCAGCTGTCTGAATTTCAGGCCGAGCCTCTCCTCCTGAGCTCTGCTGAAGAGCTGCTTTAATTAACCATTATACCACAGATGTTATTGACTTTTTTTCAAATCTGGTTGAAACATCATTGTGCTGGATCATGGCCAAAACTAAGGCCTGAATTTGTGTGTGTGTGCTGCTTTTACTCCTGCATACCTTATTAGTCTCCATGTCTGTTAAGTGCAATCCTTAGTATTAACTCAGAAAATATAGAATTGATTTTTAGCCTAGCAGCCGTGATCTAAGAGCTCCTAATTTGAAATCTGAAAACCTCAGTTGCTGAGGAAGTCTTTCTGTTGTTACTCTACACTTCCTTGAAATAAGCTTCTTATTCTTTAATTTAAAAAAGAAATCCCTCTCTGTCTTTTACTTCTCTTTCTTTCACACACACATTTAGAGGTTTCACAGGAACATGACCCATTTCTTGCATTTTGAACATTTGTCATAAAAGGCCCCCAGAGTCTTATTCTCATTTGTCCTAAATGTTTGACCTGCAATGTAAGACTGTATGAAATTTTGAAATTGAAGTGCCTCAACATTTTCCATATTTTGGAGGAAAATTTGGAAGAACTTTAGTGGCATTCACTTTGAGAAAATTGCAGAATATCAGAAACAACGGGGCATCTGCATTCCTTTTACAATCCACCTTCCAGTGATAATAAACTCAAGGACCAAACAATCACAGTAGGTTTCTAAATTCTGATAAGGTTTCTGTGAGTTTAGTGATATGTTCTTTAAACGTAATTTGAAGCTTTTAAAATACTGTAATGGCAGCTCTTGACCTTTAAAAATCACATGGAGCAAGAGGCAGTGAAAAATGTTTATTTACTTTGCATTAGTGGCTAACCTCCTGTTCCTTCCTAGAACTAGTAGTTCTTTTATACTCAGGAACTCACGCATGTCACCCCCATTCTTCCAACACGAACCAGACAGGCCCACTTGAGCTGCAGAAACAATGGCCTGTAGTCAGTCCTATGCCTCAGTGAGAAACAACAATGCACGCCTCTTGACAAATTCTGGCGTCACGAGTGGAATCTTGCAGTTCAACATGTCTGCTGAACAGAAGTTGGAAAAAGAAAAGATCATCTTGTAAACAATTAATTAATGTTTGTCATGAATTATCATTTTTACTTCCTTCTCAAGAGGCTCAAAGGGAATAAAAAGGCATTTTTGCAGGTGGTGGCATTCAAACTAAGGGCAATCAAAGGTTTGAGAGCTGAGGCACAGCACTCTGAGTCTCTAAGGGTGAATGGTGCTAGGATTAGAGCACAGCAGGGGGTTGAGGGCTTCAGGTGTGAAGCTTAATGTTTGTGATCAGCAAAAAAAGTCTTGAATTTATCTAAACTGCTCTTCTGCTAACAGTACTTCTAGCACATAAATGTTCTGAAACTGACAAGTGTTCTCATTGCTCTTCTAATGCAAACATGATCTGCATTTGAAAGATGCATCCCTTTTGCCTAATTTAGAATGTGCATCACAAAGAGCGTTAGATGATGACCCCACAAACACACACACACACACACACACACACACACACACACACTCCAGACGTGCACGCTGCATGCATATACACACATGCAACCTCTTTCTTGCCTGGATCTTCTCTGAAGCTCCCAGCAAAGTTATCCTGCAAGACTGTTTTTCTCTATATTCGTAGCCAGAGGTTGAGAACTGGGAGACTTAATAGCCATCTGACCAGTGAGTTTCTCTGATACTGTGTATGAATAACTCCTTTTCATTTGGTTTCGATATTGCCTAGAATTTTTCATACTGCATTTTAATTTGCAGTTTTTCCCTGCCTCCTCCCACCACCCTCACTTCTATCAGTAGCAAGATATTGAAGGGTAACCAATACATATCAATTTAAAACACATACACAACACCAAGAATATCAAAACTTCCTAAAGAATTATGAGTAATGTTTTCATTCCCTAGAACTAACAACCTAGATGGGCATTGTTGATAGTAGGTTGCCAAAGTCCTACTTGCCAAAGTATTCATATAAATACTTCTGATCACTTAATGAATCCTCTCCATAATCTACTGCTGAACTAGTTTTCTCTCTGTATCATCAATAGATGTCACCCAGTGGGAGAGCTCTAAAAAGAAATACTAAGTTCAAGGTTGATAAGACATCACTTACCAAAAATGAGTCAGACAAAACTTGGAAGGACAAAGATGAAGCTGAGACTCTTGAGTTAATTTTTAGTCTAACCTTCCAAAATTCTCCCCTATCCCATTGTTCCTACTCACTTTCTTTTCCACATTCATATTTCCTATTCCCTTTGGTGTTCACTTACTATCATCGAATAAACACAGGTTTGGGGGCACCAAGCCTGTTGGGCCTGAGGGGTCCAGTTCATAAAGGTAGAGGTAGGCACACATTTGCCTCCTTTTGCCTTGACTCCTCTGGAGCTAATAAAGCTGAGTGCTGATCTGAGGTTTATGGTCACCATACTAGACTATGTCATGGGGTTCCCTTGAACCCAAATATGGGGTACAAACCTGTGGGCTTCAATTTAGGAAAGACCCCCCCAAAATATAGAAAAGTTTGGGTAGAAAGGGCCAAACTGGAATATCATCAGGTCAGAGATATGAAAAAAGAGAAAGTTTAGAAGAGAAAGGGACCCGGGAGGAAAGAAAACCAGCACAACCCCCGAGATAGAATGGAGAGAAGTTGTAGAGGTCAAGAAGCCCCTTTCCTGACATTTCTGGAAACTCTGGCTTGTTAACTTCTAGGAGCAGGTAAAATGACTTCCCAGAAGATGTAAGTTAATTTCTCAATATTAGCAAAGTTCTTCAAACCCAGAGGCCTATTTTAGTTTGATTCCCCACTTTTGGTGAAGATGTCAAAATTCCATTGAAAGCCTAATGCCAACTGCTATACATAAAAACATACATAAAAACAGTGAAGAGAAAATAACAATGGTTGTGATTAAAATGAAAAAGAATAGAGTTAATGACATCCAGTACCCAAAGGAACACTCCAAACCTGTGACAGGTACTTTGGGGTTGTTTCTAAGTTCCAAGATCTGTGGCTGTGATTGGTGGCCTACCCACACCCACACTGTCTCTCTGAGCCTACCTAATCTTCCCCTACATCCTTGCTGAACAATGTTCTGCATTGTCTCCAAGAAAGATCATTTGTTTGGGAGAGAGGAAGTCCACCTTTATTCCATGCCTGCTTGGTGCCAGGCTCCATGCCATGTGCTACTATTTATTCCCACTATTTTGTCTTTTTTTGGCAACTGGCCAGTATGGGGATCTGAACTCTTGACCTTAGTGTTACCTACTCCGCTCTGTAACCAACTGAGCTAACTTGGCCAGCCCCTTCTCACTACTTTGGATGGCTGAGGTAGCACTCACTAGGGCTTGAGGGGACGGGGCTAAAAAACGCTCCCAAAGAGTGAAGAATTCAAAGTCTGTGTAGCTTTTATTGGTGTTGGATCAACCGGTCTAGATCTAACTGATAAATGTCTTACCATAGGATGAATTTTTACAAAATTAAGAACATTTAGCTTCAAATAAATGGCATTGATTATTTCAACCATAAAAAATATGTGCAAAAAATGTATCAGCCTGATGCCCTCCCCCAACCAGGAAAGACAAAGATTGAAAAACAGACTGAAAAAAGAATATGAAAACCATTGCAATGTAAACAGATTCCCCAACAAGTGTTTAGCTGCAAGGTACATTTTAACCCAAAGCCACAAAGAATAGTTTTAAGGAGTATTACTAGGAATATATCTTCTTCCTTCTATAGCAGAAAAACAGGTTTTGAGGGGAATAAAATCCTTCTATAAATTGCTGATGAATGCCCCCACCCAACCACCCAAGAAGGAGTTGATGAAAGAATTAAAAATTGTTACCACTTGAACAGCTCTCCTGGTTGGATCTGTCTCTGCCAAAGGGATTGACCTTTCTAGGACTTCTGTCCCTGTGAGAGGTCCCACCCATCCTGTTACTATTTTAAGGAGATCTGTGAAAGTCTCCTTATTTTGCTCCCCCCCACCCCCACTTATGCCACCACTGTGTGCTAGTTCTTGAAATTAATCAAGGGCCCCTTCTGAGAAAGGGATTCCTCTTTGAGAGAAACGGAACTGGACACTTGTCTGCCTTCCCGCGTCCCCTCGCTCTGCCAGCACTGCTCCCCAAAGCTGCCCAGACAAAGCCCCAGGACTCCCGGGAAAGCTGCGAGGAGCCGCAGACCTGCCCTTGCCAGACAGCTGCTGTTTGAACCCTGTTCTGACCGTAAAATCAAAAGTGGGTCCGAGGGAAGCGGTAAACACTGTGCAATGAGCCTTTTGAAGGCAGCTGATGCCTCATTTGGGGTGACATGTTGTGGCTGATGAGTGTGGATGATGTGGGGTTTTCGATAAGTGCCTCATCAGTATCCTCATCATGCTCGTGTTGCTCCGCCGCGGCGTGTGCCCTGACTTGATTGTAATTGCCCGAATCTGCTCCCGCTGCTCAGGCGCGCACAGTAATATGCAATAAAACAGCAAGAAGTGAATGTTAACCATCTGAGTTCTGACACGGCGGCTCTGCAGTTCAAGATCTCCATTAAGGACTGAGAGGGGGGAAAAAACCCTGTAAGAAAAGAAGGAATCGAAAAATTCCCAGGATCTGCTTCTGTGATTAAAGGGAAAGTCCGTAAATCGAGGAGGTTTTAGTCTTTTTAGGTCCTCACA
Source organism: Galeopterus variegatus (assembly GCF_000696425.1). NCBI lineage: Eukaryota > Metazoa > Chordata > Mammalia > Dermoptera > Cynocephalidae > Galeopterus > Galeopterus variegatus. The sequence continues at coordinate 124,393 of NW_007726513.1, forward strand.
GGTAGAGATTAAGAGGTAGTTTGCTGCTATTTATTTATTGATAATTAAAAACGTTTACGTCCTGGCTGTCCCTGCTTTTGCTCATATCTACTAGATTTACTGCTGTAGCCTTTTCCCAGGTGTGGGTAGTGGTCAGCTTTCTTCAGGGTAGGTGGAAGAGACAGAGTACCCCCTATCTGCCAGTGCCCTGGGTATGCAGTGGGTTGTTTCAGGTACTGAATTTATAGGATCCAATTTTTCAGCCAACTCAAAGAAGCAGACATCTGAAGCACTGCCTAATCAAGTCACCTACTGCTGGCTGGCTTGGTTGAAAACTTCACTAATATGCAGCATGACATAAGTTGTCTTTTGTTTTTTTTCTACCATTTTCACACACCTATGGAGTCTTCATTCAGTACTTTGAAATTAAACCTGATAGTGTCAGGGCACCTGGAGAACCAACTCCTGGGGAGTGAGGTAGTCCCAGGACTGTGTATTTCACCTTCAATTCTAAGAAAAGAGTACTTTGAAATTAAACCTGATAGTGTCAGGGCACCTGGAGAACCAACTCCTGGGGAGTGAAGTAGTCCCAGGACTGTGTATTTCACCTTCAATTCTAAGAAAAACCCGTCTGGGAAAGGAGACCTTAGTCAGGTATGGGTGGTGTGATCACCTTTCCTCTCTGAGGTGAGATATTTTAAATAAGGGAGGGGGAGGAATTGTAGTTTATTTTTAAAGAAATAAGGTAATTTTCTTAGTTAAGTTAGACTTTGTACAGTCTGGATTTCAGTATAGATCTAATATATATATGTAAAGGTAAATCTTCAGAATTTTTATATTTTACATAAAAGCAGCACACACACACAAATTCAGTATATATATATATACTTGAAAACCTAATTTCCGTATTATTCACCTACTTTTCTTAGCCCTACCCTCCACCCCCTATCCTTTTAAAAAAAAAAAATCCTGGAATGAACCATAATTGCTTATCCTTTGTAGGTAAATGCTACTATCCAACATATTGTCTGCCTAGGAGCATTTCTTAAATATCTCAAGGAAAATACCATATTCTTTGCATTTTCCTGTTAATTGAGTCCTTTGGGAGCCAGTGGCAATGGTAACTTCGGAATGAAATTTTAATTACATATGTAAACATTTACCATTGTTTTTCATTTTAAAGAAAGTAGAATTTGCTCTAAAGTATTTTTCCCTCACCCTATTTCTAGTAGCACTGTCTTTTCAGAACTTTGCAAATGCTGTTTGTTGAGACTGTGGGTTTTCTCTTTTTTTTTAAAGCCTCATGTCTGAAACTAATGAATTCAGCCTGTACTCCCACTTGGAAGCCCTACACAGATGGAGTTTCATTAACTGTTTGAATATCTGTATCAGTAACTGCTCACGAGAAACAATTCCTGCCCACAAGCATAATTAATAGAACACTTCACAGGAAAAGACCATGTATTACAGTAACTACTTGGCCCTAGCTTAGCAAACCTGTCAGATTCAACTACCTCCTGCCTAGGCCAGTCCTTTCTAAAAGCAACCAGAAAGTTCCTCTTCCGGTAGAGTGAGTGACTGTAACTGCTTGCCTGCAACTGCTGCAGCCTACCAGGTCTTGCCTAAATTCCTGGTAGGTTCAGCCTGGGTCAACACAAAAAGAGAATGACATTACCCTGTAGCTGCTACTCTCAGTAATGCTAGCAGAGTCTTTCTGTCCAGCCCAACGACGTGCTTCTCTTTGATAATAATGGCTGTAGCCATCATTCTAAGGCAAGATTTAACCCTAAGTTTTGGGATCAAATTCCCACATGGGGTCATCCCACTCCAGCTTTTTAAATTCCCCCCTGCAAATTCAGGTAGAGAAAGTCTTTCCATTTACTGCTTACCTTAACCAGGTGTGCAGTGTCAGCAGCACTAGGCTATCACACAGCTGCTGCTTTTTATCCAAGAAGTGGCTACATTTCAGAGGTGGGTGATTCCAGAATAGAGTTCTGGCTCTTCTAATTAACTTGGCATTCTGTTGCAGTTTATAAAAGATGTTCCCTTAATAGGTGCCATATAAATGAAGGATTTTTAATTGTGTAAAGACAGACACATTAAATGAATATAATTTTAAAACAGGGGCTTTACAAAGCTAAAAGGATAATTGTATCAGAGAAGCAAAAATGGATAAACAATTGCAGCGAAAGTGTGAGTACCCTAAATCAGTATGCTGTAGGGATGTACTCTGGGAGGAAAGAAGTTAAACTGGGAAATGTTATCAAATGCAATGGGGACATTAGCAGATTTCTTAGAAACTGATGTTTGCATCCCTGCCTCCGAAACTGATTATAAGGAACGTGCAAGTGAGCAAATAGGTGATTTTTAAAATATATTGGTGCACTGGTCCATCTTTTATTCTAAGGCAAGATTTAACCCTAAGTTTTGGGATCAAATTCTCACATGTGGTCATCCCATACCAGCTTTCAAAATCTGCACACCTCCACTACAAATTCAGGTAGAGAAAGTCTTCCATTTACTGCCCACCTTAACCGGGTGTGCAGCGTCAGCAGCACTATGCTGTCACACAGTCATTGCTTTTTATCCAAAAAGTGGCTGCATTTCCGAGGTGGGTGATTCCAGGATAGAAGTTATACTAGGAAAAGTTATTAAATGTTACTGGGATTCTAGCAGATTTCTTACAAACTGATGTTTCTGTTTTTTTTTTTCAGAAACTTTATAAAGAATGTGTGAATGATCAAATAAGTGATTTTTAAAATATATTGGTGCACTGGAAGCTTTTAAGATTCTGTTGGGAAAATGGTCAGGGTCCCGCAGATATTCAGAATCTTGCCGAGCATTTGATGTAAATATGCATGTGCGCCCAGGTGTTCCTTCATTATTGTCTAATGTAAGTGAGCATGTGCACCCAGGTGTCCTGGGTTGTGGACTTAAGTATAAAGGATGAGTGACTCTGATCCACGGTGCCCAACACCTCCGGGATGCTGCTACTGCTGCTGGAGGCTGTTGCTGCTAAGGTCCCTAGGACCCTCTGAGAGGCTGCTGCCACTGCCACCACCAGGCCTGTAAGCTGCTGCTGAAGACTGAGCTCCTGTTGTCTGCCAACGGCTCCTGGGATCTTTCCCAATTACTTAGCTTGTGGATCTGTGTGTGAGGAGTCTGGTGACCCAGTCTGTATGATGGGTTTGAAGGATCTGAGCCCTAGCCCTGACCATATAAATAGAAACATAGCATAACTAAAATAATGAAACATTTTGGCTTTAGTTGCTATTTGCCTTACTCAAAAAGTGGCGCAGTTGTGTAGCTTTGCAGACTCTGTCTTTAGCTAATATCAATCCATTTTATATGCTAGCCCAGGAAAGTCGTAAACTGAAAAGGAAGCTGCATAGAACTTTCTAGACATAGAATATATATGTACTTTTAGATTTATATTTGTTCAAGTACTGCATGTATACACACACACAGTATGTGTTCACATAAATCTGAAGTAAAAAGTTTGTAACAGTTTGCTCCCCCAAATAGTTTTCTACTATAGCAATTAAGAAAAAAATGGTGAAGGGAGAAAAATGAATTCTGAAATGGAGAAAGCTTTTGTTAAATAGCAGGTTTAATCAGTAAGAATGCATAAGTCAGCTTTTAGATGGTATGTCTTTGCAAACTTGAATTCAGGCTTATAAGTTCTGGCTGTGAATTCTGCACAAGTTGAAGGATGTGCAAAAACTGCAGCGTCAACAGTTTGTTTCAAAATAGTTCCAAGTAATTGGCCACAATAATCAACCACATTGTATATTGACAAAATAAAATAAAATTTGGAAGAAAAAAAAGGAAAAAGAAAACAAAACAATTTCAATAAAGTTTCAAGTGGGAAAAAAAAAAGGAAAACAAAAAACTACCCTGTGGTAGCATCTCGGTATTGATAGATGAGGTTGCCATTGGCACCAGACAAACTCCCTGTAAGGACTGCTTCCTGAGGTCACTTGTGGAAGGTGGGCATAAGCGGGATGCACAGTGTGGAGCCTCGTGTCATCAGCTGAATGGTAGTGTCTTCATTCCATGGGGCCCTCAACACATGCTGTGTACTGTTGCTCAGTGCAAGAGGATATGCTTGTGATTATCCCTGTGAAGTGAGAAATAACTGATGCCCTAGAATTTAGAGGTCAACTGAAGTTCCTTGGCCAGGCAATACAAGCAATGTTGGAGAATCAGGTGACCCATGCAGTTGCCCAGGTCCTAGTCCTTTTCCCATGTGCTGTGTTTTAGGGAAGCGACTGACCACGTATCCTTCCAGATTGCAGTTTAGCCCATCAGAATTAACCCTAAGCTGTAAATACACACCAGAAGTTGGTAAGCTCATGTCACCTTGGGCCAAAACAAGCAAAAGAGTCAGGGAAAGACTTCTTCCAGAGCCAACTCTCAAATTTGAGTTTATTCAAGCAAAGGTTTAGAGTAGCCTTGGTACCCCCAAATAAATCACCCCTCTTGATGAATGTATCAACCCTCTTGGACAGAACTTTGGGCTGGAAATAAATGTGTCCTCAGTTTAGAACCACGACCCTGTGGTTAAAAAGAGCAATTTAGCTTATTATAATTCATTCTATTCCATGAACACATAGAAGAATCTTCAATGATTAATGGTAAATTCACATTGTAGAGTCAGTCAATTTTAGCATCACAAGGAGAGTGTTGTAAAGGCAATGAGAATGGTGGCAGTTATGGGTGTAGCAGAGGAATTGTGCAAATACCCAATTGTCTGTAAGACATTCCCATCCTTCCTAAACGTGGGACAAAAGAGACTAAGCAAAGATTTGATTTTTTTTATTCCTTTCTTTTAGCCAATAAGGAGAACTTTGAAAGAAAAAGAAATCCATGGAAAAAACTAGAAGTGTGCCTCGAGACAGACAAAGGGAATGCAAAATTAAGTTCTTGATGTGAAAGGAGAGGCACAATGAAGCCTTCTAGGTGGGATACCTTTGGAGAAATTTTCAATTTCACTGCTTCTTTTCTTTCTTGCTTGATTTTTTTTCACAGATATGCTCTGTGGAACGCCTGAAAGCCTTTTTATTATTTCTTTTTTACTATATGATATACATTCTTTTTTAAGAAAATTTTTCCTTCCAATGTAGAAGTAGTTCCCATTTTTATAGTTTTGTTTCTGACATGTAAAAAAAAAAGGAAAACAAAAAACTACCCTGTGGTAGCATCTCGGTATTGATAGATGAGGTTGCCATTGGCACCAGACAAACTCCCTGTAAGGACTGCTTCCTGAGGTCACTTGTGGAAGGTGGGCATAAGCGGGATGCACAGTGTGGAGCCTCGTGTCATCAGCTGAATGGTAGTGTCTTCATTCCATGGGGCCCTCAACACATGCTGTGTACTGTTGCTCAGTGCAAGAGGATATGCTTGTGATTATCCCTGTGAAGTGAGAAATAACTGATGCCCTAGAATTTAGAGGTCAACTGAAGTTCCTTGGCCAGGCAATACAAGCAATGTTGGAGAATCAGGTGACCCATGCAGTTGCCCAGGTCCTAGTCCTTTTCCCATGTGCTGTGTTTTAGGGAAGCGACTGACCACGTATCCTTCCAGATTGCAGTTTAGCCCATCAGAATTAACCCTAAGCTGTAAATACACACCAGAAGTTGGTAAGCTCATGTCACCTTGGGCCAAAACAAGCAAAAGAGTCAGGGAAAGACTTCTTCCAGAGCCAACTCTCAAATTTGAGTTTATTCAAGCAAAGGTTTAGAGTAGCCTTGGTACCCCCAAATAAATCACCCCTCTTGATGAATGTATCAACCCTCTTGGACAGAACTTTGGGCTGGAAATAAATGTGTCCTCAGTTTAGAACCACGACCCTGTGGTTAAAAAGAGCAATTTAGCTTATTATAATTCATTCTATTCCATGAACACATAGAAGAATCTTCAATGATTAATGGTAAATTCACATTGTAGAGTCAGTCAATTTTAGCATCACAAGGAGAGTGTTGCAAAGGCAATGAGAATGGTGGCAGTTATGGGTGTAGCTGAGGAATTGTGCAAATACCCAATTGTCTGTAAGACATTCCCATCTTTCCTAAACGTGGGACAAAAGAGACTAAGCAAAGATTTGATTTTTTTTATTCCTTTCTTTTAGCCAATAAGGAGAACTTGGAAAGAAAAAGAAATCCATGGAAAAAACTAGAAGTGTGCCTCGAGACAGACAAAGGGAATGCAAAATTAAATTCTTGATGTGAAAGGAGAGGCACAATGAAGCCTTCTAGGTGGGATACCTTTGGAGAAAATTTCAATTTCACTGCTTCTTTTCTTTCTTGCTTGATTTTTTTTCACAGATATGCTCTGTGGAACCCCTGAAAGCCTTTTTATTATTTCTTTTTTACTATATGATATACATTCTTTTTTAAGAAAATTTTTCCTTCCAATGTAGAAGTAGTTCCCATTTTTATAGTTTTGTTTCTGACATGTAGCTGTGACCAAGAAAACTTTCCATTGAATCCTTTCGTTCATCTGCTCAGTTTCTCTTATTTCCTTCATCTCTCCTTTTCCTTCACCACCTCGGGTTAACTCTTGCTGTTCCAGGTATATTGTGATTCTCATGGAGATGCATTTCTTTCTTTCTTTATTTTTTCAAGCCTAACCTACTTTTCTGCACACTTTCAAGTTTCTATCCATGATTCTATCTA